>NC_060964.1:764070-821570 GCF_910589235.1 Vespa crabro
TCCTGTTTGACCATCGACTGGACTGTTCCATGGTCTGCCGAGCGAAGAGCTAATATTTTTCTTATTTTCTCCCCGCATAGCTACCAGACGGAAGTCAAGAAACTAGGTCTAGCTTGCAGTAGAACGCAATCGGTTTCATGAAGAATGCGTAACAGTGGGATCTTTGAGAAAGAAAAAGAAGCAAAAAAAAAAAGAAAGAAAAGGAAAATATTACTTGATCTTAAAATCGAAAAAAAAATTGTACACTTTGTTCGATCAATTTCTCTTAAAATTAACGTAATACACTCATAGATTACGTTTTTATACTGATAATAAATAGAATTATTATTTTACAAAAGAAATATTACAATTATTGCCTATGATAGTTTTAAATCAAAGATTGTCACGTATTTAATACGTTCGTTGTAATAACAAAATTAATTGCTAATGCTTTAGCATGAGGTATTTTACTTATTGCAATATATTTAGTTAACAGTTTTGGTTCTAACATTTGGTTAAATTCTTGATATTTTTCTTTTTAATATCTACATAAAACAACATATATATACAATATATATACGGTATTAATTTTATGTCGTATCAAAAATAAAATTAATTGACCTATCCACGTTTTTACGGGAATTATTATATAAATACATATATATATATATTTTCTTTTTTTTTCAAAAGAAAGGAACACTGTATCTATCATTTGGTTTTTAAAAATAAATGTCATTATTGTTCTCTTACTTGTTTATAGTTTCCTTTGGTATTTCTCTTTCTCTCTCTCTCTCTCTCTCTCTCCTTTCTCTCTATTAGGACGAATAATAAATTATGAAACTTTGCGTATAGCTTACTTTCGTTAGCTATACGGTAGCCATAATATATAGCTAAGGATACTTTTAACTAAATAAAAAAATATAGTTAACTTTATGAATGATCTCCTATGGACGAACATTTTTTAAAAGCTAAGTAAATCTTTCCTCAACTATTACATCACTAAAATTGATCAGCGAATACAAGCGGAACATATTCAGAGCATTTACGGTAAGTAAAAAACTAGATAATTCATAAATTAACAAGTAATCAATCACGAAGGCACTACGAAAGGCACTAAATGAATCACAGATCATCGATATTATTCCATTTCTTATCGTCGTATTTTCATTCAATACGAGCGATAAGAAGAAGTAATCGAATCCAGTGCATTCCATTTTTTATCCCTTGTAATAATAATTTTCATCATTTCCTGGCCCGCTCGCGGTTTCCCAACCATGATAAGCTTGTCCGTGAGCGTAAGAAAGATCGTTGTGAACATGTACGTGGATCGGTTGAGGCGACCAGGAATGTGGTACGTGTTGTTGATTCCAAGAATAGAACTTGGCAAGGAAGCTACTTAACTTCAGTATCAACAGAATAATACCTGGAAGAGGAAAATAAATTAATGATTAATTTTTATTTTTCCCGATTGATGATTGACAAAAGGAAGAAAGTTTTCAAGTAGGACACAATTTGACTGTTACACGTCACACGTGACATCATTGATCATAAAAGTTTCAATCGATGTCTCCTTATTATGTATGCATCTTGCAACATTCGAAAGACACCGTTACTTTTCTTTTTTTTTTCTTCTCTTCTTTTTTCTTTCTTCCATAGGATTTTTTCCTTCACCATCGATCTTACCGATTAAAAGACCCTTCAAGGAAATCACAGTGAGCACCGTCAAAAGAGTCATCATTGCTCCCATTTTGTACATGATCGGCATCAACATAAATTGTATCCTTTTAAAGCCGAAAGTACGGCCTGTACTTTCGACCCCTTTTCCTGCAAAATTCATGAGTACCGTTTTAATGAGAGCTCTTTTACGAAAGGATGTCAGTGAAGTATGTGAGAATATGTAGATTTTTTTTTTTTATAAATCATAAACGTGAAATAACAGTGACTTTAGTTAAACCTGTCAACACGTTGCTCATTCTCATTATATATTATGTATCTACATGAATAACAAATGGAATTAGTCTCTATCGCAAGAATAATGTTTTAGTTTAATATCGACATTAAAAAGTATTACGTATATTTTTATAAACGTAGATTATATATATATACATACATATATACATATATATACACATATACATATATATATATACATACATATATACATATATATACACATATACATATATATATATATATATATATATATATATATATATATATACGTAAGATTACCTTTGGTCACGTTTCCATCGAGTATCTTGTCGAAAAATTGTCTAACATATTCCACGTCCTGATCGACCGAAGAATTCTTTGAAACTACCGTTAATCCGTTTCTTCTTCCTTCTTCGACTTTGCCGATCGCATAATAAAAATCTGATCGTTCGTCAGATATCACTATTTTTGAAAATGACGCCAGTAGGAGAAGGCACATCAACGTCCAACCAATCCCCTTCATGTTTAGATCACTAACCGTCACGTGATATGTTCTCTAATCATAAATTTCGATCGTTTTAACACGATCGATCTTATCTGATTAATTTTTTAAATATTTCACACAGATTTTAATTTAAAAGGAAGAACGTGTTAATCGGTCTCGCACGAGAAGCCTTATGATTCAGACGAACGAAGGCGAAGTCGTTAGAACTGAAAATGGTAAGCGCTTGGAGAAATGCGCGTGCGCTCTGCGCACCATTCCTCGTCCCCATCCTCAACACTTTCCTTGTTCCGACGTTTTGGTACACGTCGAAAGTGATTTGTGAGATATCACGAACTCTCGATATTGTTCATTACATTCGAAAAGAGAAGGAAAAAAGGAGTCGTCAATTATTAAATATATTATATATTATATATTATATATGTATATTCTAAATATATATATATATATATAATATATAAAAATTAACTGTTTAATTGTATTTTAAGTTTAAGTAAACGATTTAAATGTTAATTGTTACATTGATAAATTCTATATTTTTATAATTTTTTTACGATTAAATATTTTTAACAGTATACAATATATTGAAAGTTTGTAACGAAACTATAATGTAACTTTTATAATTTCTCTATATGATTAGAATGAATACTGTTCGATATAAATATATCTTATATATATATATATATATATAAGAGGAAGAGGATGATCTTCTGATGAAAAAGTTGTTAATAAGAAACGACCTATTCGTTTAATTTTTATTCTCTTTCTTATATAACAGCTGCTCGATGCTTGAACGTACCGATGTTCGATACTTCTTGAGTGCCGTATAAAACGATCGTTACTGAAGGTAATGACATTCTAATAGTGAACCGTTCAGAATACGAGATAAGGAATGAGCTAAGATCGAAGTTAAATATGCCGTTTAATCATTTCTTACTTCTATTATTTTTTGTTTATGACAAATTTGCATTCATATGTTAGAACGATTTTATTTTTTCTTCTTTTTTCCCCCAGAATAAACTATAATTCTTTTCAAGTTTTTCGAGAAAATTGTTTTCTAATGGATTTCTTTAGGTGAACGCGAAGATCACCTTCACAAATGTAATGATCAATGAGTTTTTTTCTTGTTTTCTTTTTTTTTCTTTCTTCCTTTCTCCCAATACAGTTATCGTGGAAGGAAAAGTAGGTATATATTTTGGAGCTCTTTCGAACGATGTATGTTGCGGGGAACTTTGTCCCACTTTCTACGTCACTGTCACGGTCACTGTCCGACGATCATTCGCGTACGACCGTCACCTTGAGCGCGATTGTTTAACCATGAAGACGAGTCTCTTTTATTCCATTATGTTAGTTCGAAAGGAATCGTGAAAATGATGATATTCAATTAAAATATAAAATAGACCGCTATTAAAACTATTTAATATAATATTGAAAGAAAATGATATGTTTTTTTTCTTCCCTTCTTGCGTCTTTGATTTTATTAATCCGTATATTCACATTATTTCATATGTTCATAGCTTTTACATAGATATATACTATACAAAAAATAAATGCCTAATTAATGCAATTGTCAATCGTTTATTAACTTAAGTTAAATCATTTAACATGCATTAACTATTATAAATGTCATTAGATATAGAGCAAAGTTGCAGTACATATTCTATGTACATATAAGCGATAAAAATCTAATAAATATATAAATCTTATTACGCTATTGAGAATGAGATTTGTCATATGATTACAATTAAAATGATAAAAAAAGATAAAAAAAATCTTGTACTCATAATTAGATCTAAAAAATTACTTATTAATAATTGTACACTTTGTTTTTTGTTTTTTTTTTTTAATACACAATTCTCTCAAAAATACAATTCCTTTCGTTGTCTTTGGAAAAATTCTTCGAATCATTATCAGAGAATGGTGTATGGGCAATGTAAAGCGTTGTGAACGTAGCTTAAAACGTGCGGACAGTCAGTAGATAAAGAAAGAAAGGCAATACAGGTTTACTGTAGCATCTTTACGTTGAGAATCCAGTACAGAAAGAGAGAAGAGGAAGGAGGAAAGAAGTAAGGGGTAGAGAGCAGCCATCTTAGAAAATAAGGATCACTGCAAAAATGCATTGCGTTCTCCTCTTCCCTCCATCGCTTTACCTTCACCGACGGGTACTTCGAGTCTCGATTCCTTCAAGGACTAAAAATTCAACCCCTTGCACCGAGAACGAAGAAGCTGTTTTAAACATGAACCTGAAACCCGCATCGGACTTTATTCGAAGAGAACTGTCGGCCAATGAAACTTCTTCATTTTTCTTTATCTCTATCTTTTTCTCTGTTTTTATTTTTTTTAATTTTTCTTTTTTTCACTTAAGACTCGAATTTGCTAACTATGGACTAATTCTTTTTTGTTTTCCTTTAAATCATTATGATTACTATGAACTTTTCGTATATAAATGCAAATGGAAAAGAAAGGAAAAAAGGAAAAAGAAGAAAGAAAAATATATCCGTAGTTACGAAGACTTTAGCATTTATTTTGATAGAAAAATATTCTAGGACGAGATGATATAATTTTCACGTACATATACGGAACTCGAAGGAAGATGAATATTAAATAAAAAGATCCTAAAAAGCAACACAGCATATTATTTTCTAGAGTAATATGTATTTAATTGCTTTCAACTTAACAAAAAAAAAGATCATTTCGAATGTGTGATTGATTATGGTCTGTAATTATACAATGTATATTTCTTATATACATTGTATATATATATATGAAGATTAATCATAATAAATGCATATATATATATATATATATATATATATATATATATATATGAAGATTAATCATAATAAATGCATATATATATATATATATATATATATATATATATTCATTTATTATGATTAATCTTCTTTATAATACCGATGATTAATGAGAAATATCAGGAAAGCATGATCATAAATAAATGTCATAAAGGAATAATGAAAGTAGACGTTAGATGGTAAAACGTAAAAACGTAAAGAAAAGAAAATGATGGAATATAAATTTTATAAAAGTTTTTACCTGGTAAGCATAAAAGATTCCGCGGCCGTTTCATCGATAGTACGTTCAATCCAGGGCCGTTAAACCATGAACTTGCTTCTCCTCGAAGTCTCCAAGGATGCACATAGAGAAGAATCGCAAAAATGGAAATGCCAGGTTGCTGTTGGTAGGGCTAGATGCATGCGTACACGCTCGTGTACCTTCGTGTTCCGCATTGGAAGACGATGGTATGTGTATCACCATACGTGTGGCATGGCTGACCATAGACCGGCTCCGAGAAGTGGCCGAGACATTCGCCTCTCGACCGCGACCATGAGAGCACTCAACTCTCAACGCCTACGGCCAAGAACGAGCATCATCCGTAGTTTAGCACGGAGCTACTATTTTCTTTTCTTCATCCTAATCTTTTTCCTCCTTCACGGTGTTTCTTCGCGGAGTGTATCCTACGATGATATTGACAAGCACGAGAAGATTACTTCGGAACCATCAGCGCAGAAGATCGATCAGGTAAGACTAAACGAAACGAGTCGAAAGAAACTTTCAGGATCGATCGATTGGCACGAACAAGAGAAGAAATTGATCGAGGATGAAGTCAAAATAACTGAAAGGAACGTCGAGAGGAATGAGACTTCTATTGCAAAAAAGAGACGACGGAACGATTTAACGTTACCCGTTAAGAGTGTAGTCCAAGAAACAGAAGCAAGTTTTATCGGTAATGCCGAAGGTGATGCCATAAAGAACGAAGGCATTCGTAGATTTGACGCTGAAGTAGAATCGGTGGACGAGATAGAGCTACCGAATGATCAATCTTCGAAGATCAATGTAGATCGTAATAACGGACTGACCAAAGGTGAACGCTCGCAGAAAAAGGCTATCAAGGTTGACGATGTCAAGAACAATGACGATATCGTTCTAGATATTCCGGTAGAAATAAAAACCTCAAATCAAAGCGATGAGATTGCTAAAATAGAGATTGATAATACTTTAGCGATAAAAGAAGACATACGTAACAATCTTCGAAGTTTGATTGCCAACGAAGAAAATATTTCTGAAATCGATCGAAATAAAGAATCGAATCCAATAACAATGACCGAATCAATTAAATCGAAAAGAGAACAAAGATATTTAGAGGAAGCTCGAGGTAAGTTTAAGCACAAAAGCTCAACCGTGTATTTGAGTGCCGAGGATGGTTCCGAAATTCCCGATAACGAAGAAAAATCGATCGTTGATAGCCAAATTAAAAAATTGATATCCATTCGCGACGATGCACTAGGTTTGGTAAACGATAACGTAAAAAATAAGAAAAATGTTGACGAAGTTAAGGTTCTTAATGAAGCAAAATTGCTTGGAATCGACGATGTGATTGTAACCGAGGAAAACATTGACGAGGTTAGAAATCAACGAAGTAATTTATCGGATGTCAAATACCAGAATAACATCCGGGCTTCTTCCTCTTTAAATAGTATCGATGATCGTCTTCAAAGGTGGAGAAATCAGGCGATGTTGCTACAAGAACAAATAAAAAATCGTACCTTCGTTCAATATTTAAAAGAACACGCGATCGACGTACTCCCGGAAATTCCGAAATTTAATGAAAATCAATTGTTGGAAACGCTGAAGGATATCGTTGCTTCGAAAAAATCGACGAACTTAAGCGAATCATATTCCAGTCAATTGAACGCGACAGATTTGACCAAAAATCAAATTGATATAATCAAGTGCGCAGAACAATTGGTCGAAGTAAAGCAAAGACAATCTTTCGTTAGCAACATGTACGAGTGTATTAGGGGACTTAGCGTGTTGAATTGCATGAGGATCTTTATATGGCCGATCATAACCGATAATATTCCAGAATCTATCAGTCAAGTATTTGCTGCTAATATACCTATAGAAATAAATTTGATCGATCTGTTTCAAGGTAATCGAGAAAAAATCGATAGATCTTCTTCCAGCGTCCATCAGAAAAGATTATTAACACCGGAATCCGTGGTATTATCGATATTAAAACAAGCATTAGAATCGCGTCTCGAGGTAGATAAGCCACCATACTTGATTGACTCAAAGAATAAAACTTTTCAAAAGTTGCTGACACCTGGACAATTAGAGATCCTTCAATTAGGTGAAAAACTCTTACCTCTAGAATTACGTCGTGAATACACTGACAAAATGTTTTCCTGCGTGCGAAGATTCGAATATCTCAGCTGTTTAAGATATTTCGCATGGCCCATGATGAAACAATATTTTCCAACTCTACCAGCTTTTCCAGATTATCAAACTTGGTACCCAAGTATTACCATAGTTCCTGAATATCCGATCGTTCCGTTTCCTGGTTTCTCCGATGAGATCGGAGAACTTCCTGAGGTCGTCGATTCCGATGCTACTAGAATGAGGAAACCTACGCCGGAAACAGTGATCATACACGTTTTACGGAATACTCTCAAGGATTATCCAAGAGTAGAATCGACATCGTCTCTCTATGAGGAACCAACGAACTTCTACACGACTGTAATTCCTCCGGATCAATTAATAACCATACAAATGGCCGAGCAATTTATTCCGCTCTCTTATCGGCCGGAATTTGTTCAAAAAACTGTTCGATGTATACAAGAATATAATTATTTAACCTGTATGAAATATTCGACTTGGCCCACCGTTAAACAATTCATTCCAAATCTTCCCGATTTCTCTTCTTTCTTCCCAGACATCCAGATTCCCGGTTTGTCCGATTTATTCGCATCTTTTCCAAGTATTTCACCAACTTTTTCGGATTTTTTCGGACTTATACCAAATGTACCAAGCATACCAAGTATACCAAGTATACCAAATATACCAACTATACCAAATATACCTACGCAAACAATACCTATGTCACCACAAATTCCACAAATGATACCAACTCAAGCGCCTATTTCTAACATATTGTATAGAAAAAATGATGATCCTCGTTTGAATTTGGAATCTAAAATTATCGAAACACTGGAACAAGTTCGGAACTCTTTAAAAAGCGTAAACGAGATTCCTTCGCAAACAGTCTCTGGAAACGTGATAATTTTGACGACCCTGACGGAGAAACAATTTGAAATTTTGAAATTGGCCGAAAATATTCTTCCGCCGTCAGCTCGTGCCACATTTCTCGCACAAGTTTTGAGGTGTCTTCAAGATAAAAACGATTTTATGAATTGTACACAATATATAATCTGGCCATCGATAGCATATTATTCACAAAATTTGCCAGAATTTTCGCAAATAGAAATTGAAACTTCATCGAATGACTCATCGCTTTTAGATAGTTTAACGGAAAGCAAACAAATTTTGCAAAACTCGACGAAATATATTCAAGAAGCGATCGATCCTGATATTTTAGAAAAGTCTACCGTAAAAATAATGTCTAGAACGTCTGCTCAAGCTGAGCCTGTTTTGAAAACAACTTCTCAACAAAATAATGTTCCTGTAATTAGTATAACTGGTACAAGATTCGTGCCAATATATACGGAACATCCTGAATCCGTCATATTCAATATCTTAAAAAAGATTCAACAATCGTCCCCGAACGTTGTTAACGCATCATCGAACGAAACTGTCAAAACGCAACTTTTTTACGATTTATTGAACGCTCAACAACAATTAATCGTTAGAATTACAGAGAATTTGATTCCTGAATCAACCAGATCTGAGTTTGTAGATCACATGATCAAATGTGTTAGCGAATATAATTTTATACTTTGCTCGAGAGACATTCTCTGGCCTACCTTGATTGATTACTTCCCAGGAGTTCCGAGTTTCCCGAATTTTGGTATATTTTCAAACGTACCGAATAATGGAAATTCTATTTCTTCTCTTACGTCTCATAATCTAACAGAAAATAGTTCGAATGCGGAGGTTTCTCATCTTTCGGAGACAAATGTTAAAACCGGACAACATGGAGATGCAAGAGTGACAATAACAGATACAAGATTTGTTCCGATTTTCACCGAACATCCCGAAGCTATAATCTTTAATATTTTGGAAGCAGTAAGAATTTCTACACCGAATTTACCACGTATCGATTCACTCACGAGAAAAGAAGATTTATTGCATTATTTCACGGATAGACAATATCAAATAATTCAAACAGCAGAATGTCTTTTGCCAGAATCCGAACGTGTTGTTTTCATTGAGAGAATGACCACTTGCATTCGAAGAAATACATTCTTAGAATGCACCAAAGATATCACTTGGCCAACGATTCATCAGTTTTTCCCTAGATTGCCAAGTTTCCCTGAATTTGGGATTTCACAAAGTATAGCTAGAACAAAGCTACCTTCGTCATTAAATATAAGTATTTCAGATTTCAAATCCGAAGAGGATAGAGCGGATCTTGTCAACGAGCAAACATCACTGGAACATTTTCAAAAGAAAATAGAAATAATTTTGGAAGAAGCGTTAAAAAAAGATTCGAGACCACGACTTGATCATTCCTACTTGGATACTAATAATCCAATAATACAAACTGTATTAACAAAACAACAAACCAATATTATCAGACTTATGGAACGAGCATTACCGGATCCTGTAAGACCAACATACGTTATGAAAATGTTAGAATGTATGCGTACTAATAATTTTATAGCCTGCAGTCAACATGTTAGCTGGCCTACCTTGAAAACCTATCTCCCATCTTTACCAAATTTTCCGCAATTTGGCGACTACTTTTCTCAACTGCCTGACATCAGTCAAGTACCAGGCATATCAGGAATTCCTCAATTACCCGGTACATTACCATTGGCTGAAATACCTAACTTACCTCAACTTCCACCCAATATCCCTTCTCTTCCAGGTAGTATTCCACAGCTACCAGGGTTAATTCCCCAAATACCAGAAGGAACGAGTCAGTTTCTCGATCTATCGCAATTAGGAAACATACCGGTAGCTATTAGGACGATTGAATATCCGAAAGAGATAATAGCTGCTGTACAACAGTCATCGGCCGTAACACTTGATTCAGAAAAAACAAGGCAGTCATTGGTATCACCGTCGACACCGTCAGTAGGTGAATCTATCTTACTAATTAAATTAACAATACTTTTTTATTCCTATACAAACTATCGATCTTTGACTTCCCTTTATTTGCAGATGATCAAAGCATAATCCCTGGATATCTTGGTCAACCATCTGGAACCCTCATAGATATTTCTATGGAAAAAGTCAATTTGTCTGATAAGGAACAAACGGAATCCGAGTTGCCGATTAAAGAAGTTAGAAAACGAAGAAGTGTTGTGGATCTTTTCAAATCTTATCCACAAAGGATGGAAACTGAAAGGAAAAATTTAAAGGAATCCGAATCAACTTTTCCAAACATTGACGAATCCGAATTTTTGCAATTATTGATCCAAGTCTCGAGATTAAAAAATCTGACAAACGATCGATATTCGAATAATGAAAAAAAATATTTCGTAGACACTTTGAATTCTACTATAAGGGATTCCTTGACTGCCGATCAATACGAGATACTTAAAAAAGTAGAAGATTTGAACGCAGCTACGTCGAAACGAAGTTTCTTGTCGAGAATTGTTCAATGTATTAGCAGTTTGAGTTTCATCAGGTGCATGGGCATATTCGTGTGGCCAGTTATATCTAGCAATTTACCATCTCTACCGTCTTTACCAAGTTTCAATCCATTCGGAAGGTCGATAGAGACAGAGATTGAACAATTCTTTGGAATGTCCACATTCGAATTCGAAAAAGAGTTATTAGCCAGGAAGGAATCGATCGAGAACTTTTTGTTAGAAACCTATAAAAAATTAGCTGAAGATAAGTTCCAAACCAATTGGGGTTTTTTAAAGATAAGAGGCTACGGTAATGGGGAAGTTGGTATAAGCTTCGCAGGTTTTCGCGAAGGTCGGGGTACAAAAATAAAGGATAATAAGAATTTACCTAGCATTCTTACGATCATCAGTGATATCATGGAAGAAGTATTAGATCAGAGACCAGATTCAGATAAGAATAAAAAGGACAAAGATAAAAGGGATAGGAGTTTAAACGATAATTTCCAGGACATAGATTATCAATATTTAAAGTATAACGATGACGATGATAAGAAGACAAAAGATCGATCGATAAACGATGATCAGATCATTAGCATGTTCCTTGATAAAATAAAATCGAACATTTCGGACAATATAGAAAGTGGTTCACAAAATTATCTCAGTTTGGAAGATGCCTACGGAGCATTCGAAGTTCTTTTTGGTACTCGATTGAATCGTAAGTTTATGAATAAACTCGAATCCTTCAAAGTGGACGATCTAAGATCGTTGAGAAAAAAAACTACTAATGAATTTGACAAAACTATAGACATCGTGCCTCTCAACTCGGAAACGAATAAGTCGGAATATTTAAGGGTTATTCCGTTAGACGCTAGATTAAATTACGATTTGGAAAAAGAATCGGACGATCAAACATCAAGGAACAGACAAGATCGCACGAAGAACACATTGAGATCGTTCGTGAATGAATATTCAGATTCTTACTTGCAGGAGACAAAAGTTGAGAGATCCGAGGGTAATCTGTTGAACGAATCTGATATCGAAAATAGTATAAAACAAGACGATAAAGTTTTTGAGAATGATATTCGTACAAAACTGACGATTCAGTTACCCCATCTTAATGAGGACATTGTCCCTAAAAAGATCACAAATACGATCATGGAATTGGGTCGAAATATGAAAATGAAAATGATGCAAATGTTGCCTGGAATAGGTTTTGTCATTTCTTTCCTGATACAAACGGCGCTTGCTCATGCACGTGCAGCTGCCACTATGGCCGGGATGCTCAGCAATATGGCTCTAGGTTCGGCCATGTTTGCAATGATTCGTCAAGCATTCTTTGGACCGAGCACTCATCCTAAAATAAAATACGTCTATGACAACGATAAGACAGAACCGGGTGTAGTTTGGCCACCTAAAGGATATTACGCGCCTTATTACGGCTAAAAGTAATAAATAATTGTCTGCGTTGTTTTAGATGTAATTACGTACGGTTACATTACCGTCCTTTTTCGTTGGATTAGCTTTAATAACGTTTAATTTTAACGCATATCGTTTAATTACGTACTATCGACGCTCGAAAAGCATCAATCGCTTTCAATGAACTTCGCTATTACGTAGATATTTTGCAATACTCATCGACGTTTCGCAAGAAAAATTCTCGTTTAACGTTATGTAAGGTAGTTTAATGATATATCACCCACACCCATACACACATACACACACATACACATACACACACACGTACATACATTCGATAAAAAAAAACAGGAGTAAAAGGGTTCGTATATTGTATTTCGACAAATTAGCGTTTATCGTAAGGGTCAATGCGATTTTTTAGGTATGAGGCAAATAATATTTATTTTTCCTGGGGTCTTCACGGTGAAGGGTGACGCATTATCATTTATCTTCTTTATGATTTTCATATAATCAAATTACTTGTCATTTAAGTTCTTTAATACTTTAATTATAATATGATTTATAATTTAATGCAATAGGATAGATGTGAAAAACGACCGACGGATCGTTATTTCGTAGAGATTAAGACTGTCAATGATAATCTCTGATTATGAGTTATTAACGAATAAAATATACATATTATTCTCGTCATGTTTTCTTTCTTTAAGTGTTTTTATTACAAAAAAAAAAGAAGAATTAATAAACTTTTTACAAATGATACAATAATTTGATTTTAAGCTGCAGCAAGTGGCACGACCGTGGGAATATTGTCCTCGGTCGATTCAACTTTGTTATAATCTGTCAATTCGTCGGAATAAGGTAATTCGTTGATATAATACCTATAAAAAAAAGTTACAAAAAAAAAACACATTAAAGAGATGATAATGAAATTTAAAATTACGATTTCTGCTTACCATTCGTGAGCGTGTTCACAGTCGTTTACAATGTCACTGCAAACTCGTTGTCTTTGATCGAAGACCGTATTATTCGGGCAAATCATTGGAAAGCCTTTTCCATCATCGTCGCAAGCGTGAAAAATCCGACAATCGTAGTCGACGTCGGCATAAAGACCAATTGGTTTGTTCTCGCAAGAGAATTGAAAAGTCAAATTGCTGAAGAGATTCAGATCGATTGATTGATCCGACAGATCTTCGTAAGTTTCTAAACGATTGCGTTCCTTCAATAAATGAAAAAAATATATATTATAAATTTAAATAAAAAGAAAAAGAAAAACGTTTAAAACAAAAATTTGTTAATTGTAAAAGATATTGCTTACGATATGTCCAAAAGTTGGTAAACCCATCGTTGTACCTAAAAATACTACACGAAAACAATAAGTTTCGATAAATATATATTTATATAATTTCGTTATTACTTACAATACATAATATTTAGTATTAAAAGATCACCCCTGGCCATATTTAAAAGCGACTCAAACAAAATTATCACGGTATTATCGCTTCCAACAGATTTCTTCAGAGTTTTTAACTCGTCGAATCTAAATCGGTGAGAACGGACACTCGATCGAACCACTGACGTTCTCGGTTGGCAATGCAGCTGACTTCTATAAGAGCAGATAGCCGGACAACACACGTTCCTTCGTAGTTACTTAAGCACTTAACGAATTTATTGATTTTAACAAGCATGTAATCTCTAAAATGATCCACGTATCTCTCATTACCGTACGAGTAATCTTATTTAATAACATCCTGTCTTCGTTTATGTTCAAGGACTTTAAAAAAATTCAAAAATTGAAGATCGGAACTAGTATTGGTAATCTCTAGTTTATTTTTTTATAAATGCGATAAGTTTTTGTCTTATAAACAATGCATTTAATTTATCTATCAGCAGCGAAATACTTTTTGCTACGATAACATATAACATATAACAGATGTCGCTGTTAAGCAAGAAAATTCATAAAGCTTAATTAATGATAGAATATTAGGAAAGACTTTCACTCGACTTATCTAATTAACACAGCTCGACTTTCTTTTTCTTTTAACTCGCATTTTTACTCCTCGTAAATTTTTCAAAATATAATTTCAAATGAAATTTCGAGCTTGTATAATCAAAATTTATATTTCAATAAGAATTCTAATAAGGGAGAGAGAGAGAGAGAGAGAGAGAGAGAAAGAGAGAGAGAGAAAGAAAAGGAAGGAAAAAAAGGATTAAAAACCAATTCGATACGTTGATTTCGTTTTTCACGACAAAGTTATGTTTTACGAACTTTGTAAAAATAAAAATAAAGAAAAAAAGAAAAAAAAAGAAAAACGCTTCGAGCGAACTCGAATGCGAATAAAAAGTCTATCGTCGTACGGCGACGTAAGGGCGCATGTCCACGAAAGGACAGTAAGTATCAAGAGTCGATGAGGGACGCCTCGCTTCTCTAAGCCTGCCTTTCTCTTTAGCGTCGAGCAGTGGTTCAGTTTTCACGGCAACTTCATCCAGGAACCATACACAGAATGTCTTGAAGAAACGCGAGTTGAAACGTAACGTGCGTATAGTGACTCGTATATTTTCGTCTTCTTTCTTCTCTCTCTTTCTATCTTCTATATACATACATACATACATACATACATACATACATACATACATCATACATACATACATACATACGTATGTTCCTCGTTCGTATGCGAAAAAGAAGATAAAGAGAAAAAAAATAAAAGAAAAAAAAAAATAAAGAAAAAACGAACATGTGACATGTGACTTTGAAATATTGCATCTCTTATGTGCATAGTGTCAACGCAAACTAGTTTTATAAAGTTCGTGAATTAAATTCGATCGTCAATAGTGCAATTCGATTCAATCGATTAAAGAAAATTTTCTCTGACAGCGAGGAAAAAAAGAAAGAGAAAGGGAAAAAAAGAGAAACAGAAAGAGAGAGAGAAAGAAAGGCAATGGGCTTGGCAACGTCATGGTGAATTCATTCGAATTAGATCGATCGTTTACGCGTGACTTTTACAGAAACATACTCGTCGGGGTCGTTGCATTTGACAGGTACTACACACGTGCTCTTGAGATAAGCGATCGTTCCACGTGCCTTTAGAGCGCCTCATCCGTTCAGTTCACCACGCTGTCTCAACGGTGACACCGATGCGTGGATGAAACATGTACTTACTTACTTTTTTACTTTATCTAGTCTCGTCTCTCAAATCTTTAACGATAATTTTTCCTCTAAATTTTGTCTTTCTTTAAATTCGAAGAAACGAAAAAAAAAAACAAAATAAAGAAAACAGAAAACGAAAGGAAAAAAAGAATAAAAGAAAATAAAACATTAATTTAATATTCGATGCATATTTAAAGAAGAAAGGTATTTCTCTCCTTGTCACCTTGAAACTGATACTACGTCCGTTAGACAAAGTATTTTTATCGAGTGACGACCGGCAAGGACGACCGGTGAAATGAAAATATCCTTGGGATTGATTTTGTTAACTTCTTTGGTGAAAAGAAAAGAACCTTAAAACGATCTTTCTTTCTTTCTTTCTTTCTTTCTTTCTTTTTTCCTCCCTTTCTCTTTCTTTTCCTTTCTATTCTTTTCTTTACTTCGAGTATTTCTTCGACGATTATTTCACGGAAATATATCGTTTATGTAAGTACCTGCTCTTTCTTTTTTTTCTCATCCAACATGACAACGATGACAAAAATAATAATATCGATGATTAGAAATCGTAGGAAAGTAGAACGTGGAATAAGATTTTTCTTCTTCTTTAATCGTCTTTAGGTTTCTTGAACATCGAAAGTAGAAAGATGTGAATTCCCACGAACCATTGAGCTAACTTTGAATCGTCATTTACTCGATTTCATTCTCGAACGTTACTTTCTCACTCGTTAAGATCGATTACGAACATATTTTCTCTCTGCTAATAGATGCTTCGAGCTATCTGAATTTGGTTCTGTTCAGAAGCTGCCACGGAACGGATTTATTTTCAGTAACAAGATCCGCATGAAAATTTACAAATCCCGTTTTCATTACGTCAATAACATCGATTAATACATTATTTCTTTCTTTTTTTTTTCTTTTTTCTTCAATACTAGACACGAAGTTATCGCGGAACGGGTCCGATCCGGTCCATTGCTTGTTTTCAACGAAGACCAACCGAGGTCGATTCAAACAAGTGAAAGGATATCTGTTATTCCAACAGATGTTATTATAATATGTTTATCGTAAACTTGAATGGTAACGTAAAAATAGAATTTGGTTCTGTACTTAACCCAAATTCTTGAAATTTTTATAATTTAATAATAAATTAATATCATTGGAAAGTAATAAAATCGATTTATTCGTTATAAAAAGCATTTCAAAGATATCTGAAAAAAATTTATTATGTATATCAGCTAATTAGTTTTTATTATTCTACCCATCACGATGATTATAGTATCCGTAGCTACGTATACTACGTTGTGAGAGTTGCACTTACTAACCGTAAAACTAGATCACCGTGCCTTTCTTTTCGCCTTCTTACACGGTTATTTACTGGATGCACAATAAAGTATGTTGTTGGATTTACCAGGTCAGTGATTCCTTCGATTACTTTAATTATACGCTACTATTGTTATTCATCAAAACAACGCCGTGCCCTATCATTAGAATGATGTTATTCTAATTCTAATGATTCAACTGTTTGACCGTTCGAACGAGCTTACATTTTCTTTTTTCAATGTTAACCATTTCAATTGGTTCGAAAGAACTCATATTTCTTGATATTTTAATAAACATTCCTATAACCTTGAAGAGAAAAAAAAAGAGAAAAGAAACAGGACGATGAATTTAAAACGATCTTTGCCCGTTCATTGTAAAAGAAAAAAATACATTTTCTCTAATCATCGTAAGCCCACGCACTTTTCTCGTGGCATCTATCCTTATCTCGATCTCAAACGTATTTATGTATATATCTACATACGTACTACTTTGCTAACGGTTCATTTTCTATGGAAATTTACGCGCGGTTACGCACCTGGCTCATCTCGCTTAGTATTTACAGTTATATAGAAAGAAAAAGAAAGAGAACGCCGATGAAATAGTTTGATTTGACGCAAGCAACAACACTCGAAAGAATATTTCGTTTGAACCTTGACCGAAACTTGCTCGAACATTACGAGTTTTCATCTTTTCGCATCATGTCAAATATTTCATCCTCTCATCTCATGCGAAAGATTTAAAATCTAATTGTAAGCACTTCTTCTTCTATCTTCTCACATTTAACAAAGTCCATTTTATCGCGATAAACATATCTTTTATTTTTCTTTTTTTTAATTTGTTTCTTCTTGCAAAGATTATGATCGATCTCTCACGCGTCCCTTATAATTTCTGACATAGGAATCACAAGTATGATGAAGATAGATAATCTGAAAATAATCATCTATTTTTCATTGCACTCGAGGACGTTGATCTCTCGATCATTTTTCTATCTCTTTTTTTATTCTTTTATTTCTTTTTTTTCATTCCAAATGTCAGATAGTAATATATGTAGATCTATCCACCTACCTATACGAATTAATTAACTCCATAAGTTAAAAAGGACGAGCAAAAGTAACTTCTACGCCCACAATATTCTCATCTTTTATTAAAGAAAAATAAAGTGAATTAATCTCGCTTAGAGACGTCTCCTTTTGGATGAGAAAAAAGAAAGAAAAAAAAAAGAAAAAGAAAAGTGGAAAATAAAAGGACACTTCGAGGACATTTTTAGGCTATCATCGATAAATCACCGGTTAGTCACCTCTTGTTCGTGTGGGATGATAGTATGGAGAATCTGAATATATGATTTCTTTTGTGAGTCATGATGTAAGAATTAATTTTAAACGTTAAAAGTCCCTGAATAGAAAGCTTCAATCACAGCCATTTATATTTACGAGGACTTCTCTAAAAATATTTTAACACAATTTTCTATTGGCTTTCGTTTCAACGAGGTTAAAACTTTTAGAGCTTGACGAAATCGCATGACGAACGGCAATTATTAATTAAAAGTTAAATATTCTTAATTATAATAATTATGATAATTTGTATAACGAAGATAAATCGTTATAGAAATGTTGCTGGTCCCTTTTGTACTGGGCTTGGCCCTGCCCATCATGGGCGAATATATTCCACCTGGACCAAGATTTACGTGTCCTAAGATACCCACTGATATTTACCCTTGTACTTGCGTTCGTGGAAGTGACAGAGGACTATATATTCATTGCGAAAATACAAATTTAGCTAGCTTGAGCCTGGCTTTTGTTAAATTAGGGAACGAAGGTATGCCTATCGAAGAATTGATCCTGTATAAATGCAATATCGGTGAGAATTACTTTTCTAATATTCAGGATCTTCTAATTCACATAATTGATTGTTATAATTGAATTTTTTAAATTTTAGGACGTTTCTATGGGCCAGCTCTTTATCCATTAGACATTAGAGTCTTAAAATTTATTGATACGCCATTGAGATTAATCGAGGAACACAGTTTTCTCGGAGTGAACAGAACCCTTCAGGAACTTTATTTGATAAATAGTCGTCTTGAAAAGTTTCCAAGAGAAGCACTACAAATTCTAGGAAATCTTAGTCTATTGAGTATCGTTGGACATCGTATCGTTATTTTACCAGGGAACAGTTTCGCTGAGAGTGCCGCAGCCGCGAAATTAGAAAAATTAGAAATCAGTAACGGTAAGTAATATCGTGATTTGAACTTTAACGTTTAACGATCGTTCGATCTTTAATATCGATTATATTACAGGAATTATGTCCTCATTACCAGTCGAAGCGTTGCAACCTTTGAAAAAAATGAAAACTCTGGATCTTCATGATAATAAAATCAAAGATTTAAAAAGAAATCAATTTAAGGGACTCAGGGATACCGAATTCCTTGATTTGTCGAACAATCTTATTGATAAGTTGGACGGCTCTCATCTTGCCGATCTTACCAAATTGGGATGGTGTAATTTTTCTCATAATGCGATCTCAGACTTAAAGAGGTATGTACATCAAGTTTCAAAAATAAAGTGAAATATAAAAATTTGTACTTTCCATCAGCCATCTTTCTTTTTCTTTTTTTCTTTTTTCTATTTTTGTTCTTTGCAGGGGAACTTTTGCAAGAAATTCCGTCTTGAAGGTTCTCAATTTGAGTCACAATAAGATCAGGAAACTTGACTCAAATACGTTCCGTGGTATGCGTTTTCTAAGACGTTTGTTTTTAAGCAACAATCAAATTAATGAAGTAGGCAGAGGTACTTTTGGCTCGATCACAAGAATCGGTACCATAGATTTATCACGGAATTTCATCAAGAAAATCGATTATCAAATGTTTCATCAGTTACAATTTGCTGAGGTTCGTATTTATACATACACACACGATTATTAACATAAATATATATATTATATTTATGTAAGTTATTAATATATATATATATATGTATATAATTATATATATAATTATATATATAATTATATACATAAATATATGTATATATATACATATATATATATATATATATGTATGTATGTATATATATACCGTTTCATGTGCGTGCGATAACATAGTAATGTATATGATTATGCAACGCGGCTTTGCTATCAAAACTCGTCGTAATACCACAGGTTTCTCTCGTATATCGGAGCAACTAGTATATTGTCTCCACTTGCGTCTTCGACCACTTTCACTTTTTGATGTATACTAGAGATTGCTATCGGTTGCTATTTAATTATTATTGCACAAAAAACGCATATGAATGTGAGTCATACTTAAACGAATATCGTAATAAAGGAAACGCAAGAGAGCTCGACGATATAAAATTATAGGATAAGTTTGTTTTCCCTTTTCCTTCTTTTTTTCCTTTCTTTTTCTTTTTTAATTCTTTTTCATTTTACAACATTTTTCATAGCTCATAGATGTCTCCGAGAATTTCGTGACAACCGTAGAGAAATTAGCATTCAAGGATCTTTTCCTGGCGAAAGTGAATCTATCTCACAATGAAATTGCTACAATAGAGCCTGAAGCATTTGAGAACTGCGCCAATATTACCTCGCTCGATCTTAGTCACAACAAACTTGAGAATATTTCGAAATATTCCTTCGACAGTTCAACGTACGCCACCGAACTGCAACTCAGCTACAATCTGTTCACTTCGTTGGGTCAGGTAAATAGAATTGCTTGATTTACGGGATAAACTGATTCCGAGAGAGAGAGAGAGAGAGAGAGAGAGAGAGAGAGAGAGAGAGAGAGAAGGAGAGAGGAAGAGGAAGAGGAAGAGATTAATCGACTGTCATGGGAAAAATAGATAAATATATCTATAATATGAGAATCCTACAACAAGTTAAATATGAGTTTTATTTTCAAAGAAACGTTCAAATTTTTCGAAATTGGACTATTACGAGAACAACTAATATGTTATAATAATGTTGAAAATCAAACAATATGAATTATCGTAACATATGGAAATAAGAACTAACGTTATATATAAGATTATTTGACATATGGCGTTTCAGTACGATAGTACAGTCACCTTGCATATATACAATTCGTTAAAATTATTACGGTAAGAAAATGAACAGTAATAGGTAACACGCAAAATGATTGCAGGTACCATTGCACAACATGACTGGGCTAAAAATACTCAATGCATCTCACAACTTGATACATTCGGTTCCACGTCAAACGTTTCCGAAGCTCTACGAACTCCATACAATTGATCTGTCTTACAATAATCTTTCGGACATACACAATGGCGTCTTTCAAACGCTCTTTAGTTTACGATTTTTAAATTTCTCTCATAATTCCTTGGAGAAGATAAAACCGTCGACGTTCGGTCCATTGCCGACATTACTCGAATTAGATATGAGCTACAATCAACTCAACGACATAGCACGTGGTAGTCTAACCAGATTAGCCAGTTGCAGGTAGCTATCTCTACTTCTTTTTTTTTTTTCTTTTTTATTCTATATTTAAAATTCATCCAACTTTTCACAGAGAATATTTTGCGAGGTTAATGCTTATGAATTTTTAGAAGCATAACCGTGAAGAACAATCGACTGAGCAAGATATTTCAATTGCCAAATCCGTTGGGTCACTTGGACTTTTCAGAAAATTTGCTCGAAGAAATACCAACGTTGGAGGTATGGCCTACGATGAACGCTCTCCTTTCGTTGGATCTTTCGAGGAATCGACTAGGCGATAATCTTCGGCATGGGAGCTTCGAAAACCTGTTGACCTTGAGGACCTTGAACCTGCAAGCGAATAATATATCCATACCACCGTGGGAAGCCTTGAGTACTTTAAGCAGTTTGCAATATCTCTATTTACAGGTCAGTCGCGTTTGAACTTTTAAAATGATTTAAACATTTCTTAATAATAATAAAAGAATATACAATAATTACGATTATTCAAATTTAATGAAATTTCAATAAATACAAATATTTTCTAAATCGTAACAAGTTAACAAGACATCTAAAAATCTGTCCTTTATATATATATATATATATATATATATATATATATATATATATATATATATATATATAGACAATATTTTTTAATAAATAAAAATAATATTTTTTATAGGACAACCATTTGACACAACTTGGCAAAGCGGCATTTGGTCGTCTACCAATTGTATTTGAATTGAATCTCGCTAATAATCAGATTCACAATATAAATAATCGCGCTTTCGAAGGTCTTCTTCAATTATTGACTTTAAATTTGACAAACAATAATATTACTTACATACCAAACGGGGCATTCCAAGGTTTGGTTTCTTTAAGAACGCTCGATCTATCCTACAATAAATTAGAAAGGTTGGATAATAAAACTCATGGATTGTTAGACGATTGTCTGTCATTAGAACGGCTCAATCTTAGTCATAATAAAATCTCTTTCATCACGAGAAAAATGTTACCCAATGATCCTTGGATTCCATACAAATTGAAAGAAGTGGATCTCTCGTACAACACAATGCCTGTAGTAACGTTCGAGTTGACCATCGGTGGAAAAAAACTTCAATACTTAAATCTAAGTCATAACAATATTAATGAGATACGTCGTTGTAAGTAATCGTCTCAAGTGAATCAATTTAAAAGAAATATTAATTATTAAAATTAATTATTAATTGTTAAAACAAATATCAATTTAAAATAAGTATTCATATTTATATAACGTGAAATTTCATTTTATTCGATTTTAGACGTAATCGGTAATCTCACAGCATTGCACTCGTTGGATTTATCGTATAATGATATCAATGACATCTCAGAACCAAACGTTTTCGAACCACCGAATAATTTAAGTTACTTATACCTAAGCCATAATCATCTGACGTATTTACCAATGTATAAAATTCTACCATTGCGAAACTTGATGCTTTTGGATTTGGAAATGAATAAAATCGATGTATTCGACGAGAATTTCATGAAGATTATTCAAAATGGCACGAGAATTCATTATTTTGGTAAATTTAATCTATATACACATAGTTTATTATACATACATCTATTAATGCTCTTTTCAGAATACACAAATCTATAATATTGTTATTCATAATATTTATAGGAAATTTGTTGCATTGCGATTGTCACGTTCGACCTCTAAAAAGATGGTTGAACACATTCAGCAAAATGCCAACGGAATGGTCGAATGTTACATGCAAAAGTCCAAATTATGTTTCTGAAAAGCTTCTTTCTGAAATAACGGAAGATCTGATGGGATGTAATACAGAAGAGATATACGAGAACGAACAATTGGATATCACACCCGACGTGAAGTATCGAAATATCGAGTAGTACGTAAAAAATTTTAGAAAAGAATTATCCCAATTTCAAAATTACGATAATTAACTTTCTTTTAATTGGACCCGTAATATATATAGATTACGGGTCTTTATATATATATATATATATATATATATATATATATATAAAGAAAATAATAAATAATTACACAATAAATAAATAATAAATGACAATAAAGAAAATAAATGATTTATCACATTGATGTTTCAGTGACAAAGAGGATAAGAGTTGGAAGGCCACGTGGTACGTGACATCGCGAGAAGACATCGGTGATTTTTATGTAGTAGTACGAGAGTCGGGAAGCAGCAAGTCAACGATCGAGAAGGACCTCGTTTACAATGCCAGGTCTTATAAGATTCAGGATTTACCTGTATCGAGGAGCAAGTACGAGCTTTGCGTACTGGCTAGAGATTCCGAAGGAAACGTGAAACATTTCCGAGAATCGCAATGTCAGATTCTGAACGAACAAACTTACGGTAGAACGGCACATTTAAGAAGCAGTTTCTCTCTAATCGCGATCGTTCTCTTTCTTCGTATACTCCTTTGAAACTCGTTTGGAGATAAATTTTTTCGATATACAAATTTAAAGAAATTATTTGTGAAAAAGATATTACATCCTTACGTATTACATACGTAACGTTCTTGAGAAACATTAGAGATTTAGTTACATTTGATATGTTTCTTGATCCATGTAATTTAGAACGTAGTAATTGCGTAACCTAAATTAAAAACACACATACATATTCTCATACATATGTATCTTATTGATTATATGTGAATAGTTATTGTCGAAGGGTAGAATTGTACATATGAAGGATCGTGTACGAATCGAAGGACGTTGAACGTCGGCTATTTATTTTTGTAAAATATATAATTACAATTAAATAATTATACTATCTGGTACACTTGTTATTAGACACTAAGAGAACACCTTTAGTCGAAGTAGAAAAGAAAAGATAGAAGGGTTCAAAGGTACCGCCTGAACGACTCAATAGTATCGAACGCTACAAATCTAACTTTCTCTCTCTCTCTCTCTCTCTCTCTCTCTCTCTCTCTCTCTCTCTCTCTCTCTCTCTCTCTCTTTCGTTATCGCTTCGTTCGCTCCTGTGGTAAAGAAAAAAAAAACAAGAGAGAAAAAGGAAATTACAAGGAGAGTTAGTAATTCATATATATGCTAGTAATGTGCATAGTAGTAATGCATATATATGCATATTAAAACACTGCTATGCTTGGAAGATTGATGTCAATAATTTATAATTGTTAGGAATAGAGTAGAGACTCGGCGAATTAACGTACAATCGGTCCTAATAACTCGTGGTAAGAGAAGGAGGGAGGGAAGAGGACGGAGTCCACGATCAAATCCTACGAAACCTAATTCACGAACCATTTTCAATGATGGAGTTAAATAACTTTAGTAATAAAAATACTAATAATAATAATAATAATAAGAAAAATAATAATAATACTGATAATAATAATAATAATAATAATAATAGTAATAATAATAATAATAATAATAATAATAATAATAATAATAATAATAATAATAATAATAATAATAATAAAAATAATAATAATACTGATAATAATAATAATAATAATAATAGTAATAATAATAATAATAATAATAATAATAATAATAATAATAATAATAATAATAATAATAATAATAACAAAAATAATATAATAAGAACGAACGCACAAACGAGATGAAAAAATTCTCAAGGAAGTAAGGACGCTTACGTTCGCTCGTTTCTATGTACTAAAAGATCATTTCATTCTTCTCCGAGTTCATAATTAGCATCCTGCTACTCGGTCGGGAGTTCCTCACGTGGAGTAAGAAGGGAAAACCCTTTAATGAGAAAGCGAGTCGGGAGTTCTATGAAACTAAACAAAGATTAAAATCGATGTAGAATACACAGAGGTATATATATATATATATATATATATATATATATATATACATATATATATATATATATATATGTATACGTATACGGTATATATACAACACAGTATATATACATATACATGCTTCAACGTACCATTGTCATTGTTCTCCATTATTTTTTTCCTCTCGATCACGCGTGCCTCGTTAACGCATAGAAATGAAAAATACACACGGAGTCTGACTTCTTTGGGGCACGTGCAACACAGACGCCGAAGATATTTTTTAAGTTTCAGCGAGACAATGGCCATCGAAGTTTTCTTTGAATTAACGGGAATGTAAATTATTCGTTTACAATATGTATACGATCGATACGTACTCTCTCAGGTAAAGAATAAATGAAAAAAAGTATATAAGATCGATCGATTTTTCTAATCGATGTTTTCGGTGCTTTAATAATCGCTAAAGATAAATGTAATTTTTGCTTGAATTTGATGACGAATGATTTTTCCGAAATTTCTAAATTTTCAGGACAAAAATCTTTGAAAATGCAAATAATAGAAAATTCAGAAGTTAAGAAACAATATTCTTTATTCGTTTTATCTCATTTTGTTATAATAGTTTCATTAACCGCATCCATATTAACCGCAAATCGTTTTACATTGACGTAAAATGTCCTAGTGTGCCTTCGGCCGATAATTTCTAATGAAATTTCAAAGATCTCACGATCTCATTAATCGTTTTCTTTCAACAGCATTTCAACATTTCTACGAAGGAACGATCCGATCGTAAGATCCGTGCAACCACTAGCGGTTACTCGTTACGAAACGCACGCTTGGACACTTTCACCTGGAGCCCCGATAATAGAGTGTATCGCGCGCTGTCAGAAACGAACGCGCGAGTTTTACCGAGAGTGGACGAAGGGACACGAAGTCTAAGGAACTTTTTGTTGCGTTGAACGCAGAGGACAGACATCCGTTTCTCCCTGCCCCCTCTCATCAGTTGGGAATGAAGGAGAGAAGGATGAAAAGAGGAGGTGAAGGAGGAGGAGAACTCTCGTGAGTCCCCCCAAGGCAGCAGGTATGGTGCGAGTAAATTTACATTTCTTCTCCTCTCTCGGTTTCTTTTCTTTGTGAATTTTTTTTTCTTTTTCTTTTTTTCTTTTTATCTTCTTTTTTTTTTCTTCGACGGAAATCGACGGCGAGTTTAAAATAGAAAATAATTTGAAAAGACGAATACTTGGGTAAGTACGTTAAACTTGAAGGAAAGAAAAAAAAAATTAGAAAGAAAAGAAAAAAAAAAACTCCGACAACAGGTTCATCGCGTGCACCTTCCTAATTATTACATGGTGACACGCCAATTATCTTGGACAGGGATAAGCGCGTGCACTTCCTCGTATATACGCTATCCTTCGACTCGTGTCATACACTCTTGTTCTTAAGTAAACGTACGTGCCGCAAAGGAACCTCGTAGAGGCATACCTTTCCTCCTTCTTTTCTTTTTTTCTTCTCTTCTTCTTTTTTTACCTTCGTTTTTTCTTCGTTTTTCTTTCCTCCGACTCCATTCCGCGTGGGTAAGCCAATACAGGATCGTTTTGCATACTCTTCTTCTTTGGGAAGTGACTCATGGTTCGAGTCCATGTAAGGTCCAGCAGCGCGACAACCGTGGACCAAACGCCCACGTGAAAATATTATGCGCGCGCATCTCGGTCTCGGTAAAAGAGAAAAAGCAGAAGAAAGAAGTTTACTTTCGAATATTATTGATTATTTCTTTTACTTCGTCATTCCAATAATTTTTACGGGGTACAATTAGATAGAAAGTTTAAAAATCGTAGTCATATAAGTAACTATATATATATATATATATATATATATATATATATATATATATACGTATCTCCCTTTCTCGCGCGCGCGCACGCGCGAATCGTCGATTCATAAATCAATTAGACTCGAACGAGTTACACCTTCTTCGCGACGGTCCATAGCCGCTCGCATTCGCCTTCAGTATAATTAATAGATACCCGTCGTATACTACGGTTACGTGTGCGAGCATACCAAACATCCATCGACCAGTCCACCATTCGTTCTTTGCCAGCTTTTTCTTACTTATTGCGAACTTTTGTACATCGACCAAGAAAAAAGTCTCAAGCAACGAAGTCAAAATTTATTATAATGATTCGACAGTATATCGAAGTGATTTCTTAAATTAAATCAATAGAAAAAAGATTTCAGAGAAAAATTTGTATTTCTGTTTGTCTGTTTTTATATTTGCTGTTTGTCTGTCTATTTCTTTCTTTCTTCCTTTCTTTTTTTTCTATAAAAAAAAAGAACAAAATTGTTTATTAGAAAAAAAAAAAATAGAAAGAATTCTTTTAAACGATCGTTAACCGTTTCTTTCTATCAACGAATTAAATTCAAATGCTAAAAGATTAATGCCTACGCCACTGTTTGGGCCTACTCGCGGTTCGAACTATCCCGCCATTGCTCGGGCCCGTCAGTGTCTCTCGCGGCTTCGCACAGAGAACATCTCTTAGTTCGAGACGAGACTTATTCGTTTGTTCTTTTCTCTTGCGTTCCATCGTCGTTTCCCCACTACTACTTTCCTGTGTGTTTATAACCTTACCTTGCCGTCTCTTCTCTCTCTCTCTCTCTCTTTTTCTCTTTCTCTTTCTTTCTCTATCTCTTTCTCTCTTTCTCTCTTTCTCTTTTTCTCTTTTTTTCTTTTTTATTGCGTGCGTGCACGTACTTTCTCAGCGAGGACGCTCAGGAACGGATGAGAAAAGTTGTCTCGTCCTTGAAGAAAGCGGACAACCAACGTCTAGATGAGAGTACGTCGAGACTAGACGAAAACATCTTCTCTTCCTCCTCCTCCTCCTCCTCCTTCTCCTCCTCTTCCTTTTCCTTTCCCCTTTTCCTTTCCTCCTCTTCTTCGATCCCTCTCACCCTTGTCATATATTTTCGTCTCCTCTCTTAAAATTTTAATATCCTTCCTGCGATAGTGACCATCACGAAAAGAGTGGACATGGCCGACCGTCTTTGGTATTTCCTTCTCGCCTGGATATTTATCGTCGCTGTTACTCGCGCCAACGGTGAGCAACGTATCATTTAAAAAATGCAATAAGTAAAGAAAAAAAAATGAAAATAATTTAAGCTATACAGATCAAAAAGAAAAAATAATATATATATATATATATATTATTAATAATATAATTTATAATAATTTATAATATATATACAGATATACATGTATATATATATAGTATCGACTAGTCGATATAAATATATATATTCTTTTGTTCAAATTTCAAATATATTATCCCTTTGTTCTTGCGAGAATATATATAAAGGGGAGAGGGGAGAGAAGGAAAAAAAATGAAAGAAAAACGAAGGAAGTCGAATAAGAATGATTTATCACTATGTTCCGCACTCTTACTCTCGTCGACTCATGTTCGTCGGTCACGTTTCTTTGGTAGAAATGTATGCTTTCACGAAAGAAACTCGTCAGTTTCGATTCTAATGCGTGGAGAAAGAAAAACGAACTCGAGCTTTACGTTTGTATGTAGTTACTTAGTCTTCGAAAAGGAAACAAGTTGATATTATATATAACGAGTGTCCTACATCGTCACTACTTCGGTACATTACGTCAGATTAGCAACTATATGTAATATCAGTCAAGGCTGATCCTTTCTATACATTATCTACTTTCATTAAATTCTTTTACGATTTATATTGTGTTTTTCAATTAAATAATTTTTTTCTTTTTCTTCTTTTCTTTCTTCTTTTACATGTTCGAAAGCTACATACAGATATTAATCGTTTCGATACACTTTATCGTTCCATAAATAATAATATTAACGTTTAAGAAAAGGCATGGAGAATTCATTGTCATTCGTCTTTTCCGGAACGAAGAACGAATGCATCGTCAATTGCTATACATAGATAAATAAACGCACGGACGTATGTACGTAGACGCACATACCAAGTAATATATATGGTATAATTTATGTTTACGTCGAGCACACGCCGGTCACCCCCTTTTTCCTCGACGTGTGTGCACTGTGCGCACGAAGATATTCGCGCTCGCCTACGGAACAATGGATGCAACTTTATGTTATAACCGTTCGCTATGGGAGAGTAAGGGGAAGGAAAGGAATAGGGAGAATGGGAGAAGGAGGACAAGGGATCGGCGGTATGCTATTAAAACTTATATACTCCATAACGTGAACGGTTTAATCATTTGTATGCGTAATTTTGTATTCTTCCTCATAGATCTATGAAATTCATTGCTCCCTCGTAAGAAACAACGTGCTCCAAATTACATTTACAAAATATACGTTCTCGATTCTCTTCTCAATCCCATTAATTGAGTTTAACGAGAGCGTTACGATGGTGCTGCACGCACATCGAGTAAATACAATGTGAATAGATAGCCTCTTTGTGAATAGAGAGAAAAAAGAGAAAAAGATATATATATATATATATAGGAAGAGAAAGAGAAAGACTTATAGATTCACGTAGAGTTGCATTAGAAGCGTGAAAAACCAAGACGAACGTATCTATTATTATGTACGAAGGGATTCAAGTACGTTGATTCGTACTTGGTTAGGATAGGAATTATATGTCGATGAATCACGCGATGACGTAGTCCTCTCATGGCCGTCGACGCTTTCGAGCGTGCACGAAAGGATTATTTGCACAAATGTTATTCCCTCTACGCTTACGATAGAGGTGCATAGACGAGCGTGAAAAATAAAAATAAGAAAAATGAGAAAAGTAGGAAGAAGGAGTAAATCGAGCTCTATCTTCAACTCAAAGAGATATTACTTCCCCTTTGATGCCATATCGTTAATGGAATACGCTTGGTGAATCGATCCTAATCGATTTCCCTCGCATTCACGCTAATCTCATCTTTGTATACACACAGGATATTATGCTTAACTCGAATAATCCATGATTTATTTATACCGGCATATCTACGTTCAAAGAAGAAAAGATAAAAAAAAAGTGTCGATCTTTATACGTCGATATGATCGTATCTTCGAAATTGATTATTTTGTTTTTCATAATTTTTCAAAAAACATAAAATATAAGATTAAACATCGTAGTTTGGTATGGTAAAGGAGTGAAAGAGAAACGTGGATGGTGTGTTTATGTTCAAGGACACATTCGCTCGAGACAAGCCGAGTAATTACGACGGAGATCGAAGTAAGTGGAATCCTAGTGAGAAGAGATCTTGCTAAATTGTCTTCGATTCTTCAAAACGGCTAATAATAGAGTTTGGAATAGTTAACCGAATGAAAAAGCAGTGGGAAAGAAAGGGAAGGTGAACAGGAAAGTAATCCTCCACGCTTGAAGTTACTCCATAGTTAAAGTTCGACGACGCATCCAGTCGTTTCACCCTCCGTTCCTCTTTCAGGTATTCATGGTACTCAAAGGATTTTAAATGGCCACTAACGACGACCATTCTCCTGACGTTGGATATGATTATTCTTGCCATTAATTATATATATATATATATATATATATATATATATATGCGTAAGCATAGTAAAAAATTCATACGGTATTCTCGTCGAAAAGTATCGAGTAATGAAATTCGAGTCGATCCATTCACTTTCGGTGATACACCATTCGTGGATCCGGATGAAACGAATCCATTTCATTCTATATAAAATATCGATTTGTATGTCATCTTCATCTCAAAAGTGTTACATACACAGACACACACATATATATGTATGTATATATGTTTATATTTCAACATAATTACATATATTCTAAATCTAATTTCGCTCTCATATATCATATGTGCTTTTAAATATATCTTTTTGTACATATGTATGTGTGTATGTATGTGTATATGTTAAATAAATTTAATCGATTGGAAATCATATACGGGTATTTATCATTTCTAAAAATAGTAGTTCATCGTACTCTGACGATTCTTACCGCAATCTTATTGAATCCCATCGCTTCATTGAATCATAAAGCTTTAGAAACATGCCAATTTCTTCCTTCCTCTATTCGTTTCGTCACGAAGCATGAATCGATTTGTACTTGGTAAAGAAAAAAAAAAATACAGAAAAAGAAAGAAGGAGAACTTTACGACAAGAGTCAACATGTTATCGGCAAATTTTAACGGCACTTTTATTAGATTCAAGCAAAACTTTTGATCGAATGATAGTATCTATCATCAGGATATAACGTTTTTCCTGGACGATGTTGAAGATGGAGTAAAAAATTGAAAGGATATTGAACCGCACATAATATTTGATTACTGATTGCCAGTTACCGCAAGCACTCGTGCTTAAAAGATGGCATACGTCAACCATGATTTTCGATTCGTGGTTTTCGATACACTTTATAACTGAGGTATCTTTTCATTCCTAAGACAATAATGTAACGTTTCTTTCCTTTTTTTGTTTCCTTTGCACGGTGAAACCAAATTTATATCAATTTAATCCACGTTATCTTAACAACAATCTTGGTATTATTTTTCATAAAATAATTTGACAGTTAAAAATGTACACGCCAGAAATCAATTTGTAATATTGATAAAATAGAAAATAGTTCACTTTTGGATTATGATTCAGACTCAAGTCTATCACTTTCTATAAATGTGTATAAAAGTCAAGCAAGAATATAAAGTACGATTCATAATCGTGCGTACATACTCATATAATATATGTTCGTAGAAAAGTGAATCAAGTGTGGGCAGGCGCGTGGGCCTGGGATGCGAACGAGAGATCGTGCAACCAAGATCGGCAAGATCGAAAGTGCCTCCTAGAGAATGTTCGTGGTAAAGGCCACCGTGGGAGATAACAACCACGATCGAGTCCGACTATACGTATACACATACACGTAGTACGAACATCTCTAGTTGCGCGCACGTGAAATATATGTAATTCAAATCGATTTTATTTAATCGTTTTTAATCATCTTTTTTTTAATCAATTGTTATATCGAATGCGAGAAACAGCAGAATGAATTACGATCAGTTTGTGAAATTTCCTTAAAAGGCAACATAGTAATAATTATTCAAATTAATAACAATTGTTTTTTTATTTCTTTACGTCAATCAAATTTATGAAATTTTATAAAATAATCAGAAATATAGTGATAAGAAAAGAAATATTATTCTATCGAGAGATGAGGAATCCTATATCGTAGGATGATTTGCACGTAATCATTGGAGAATAGACATCAGTAGCGAAGAATAAAAGAAAAAGAAAGGTAAGGAAGATGTCGGGGCGTTACAGCACTGTTAAAACTCGAAAACGAGTGGGGACGAAGAAAGCAAAGAGTCTTTGGAATGGGAATCAGAAGTGGGAGTGAGAGTGGGAGTGAGGAATCGGTTGGGAGAGGCCATAGGAAAACCGGTTGCCAATCTGCACGGACATTGAACAGCGCGCACGCGTGAACCAGGAGAAGAAAGACAGCAATAGGGAGACTGGATAAAAGGCCAAACAAACGGGAAGTCTGATTTTCGATGGAAAGATCGAACGTTTGCCGAACGTAATCCAACGAAGAAAATAATATCGCTTTGGCGTATTAATAAACTTTTAATTAAATTCTCTTTGTCTCTAATTCTACGAGAAGATCTTTAATCGAGATTAGATAATTCGCAGTAAATAGGAAAGAAAAGATATTCCATAAATATGTACATATTTCAAAAGGGAAAAGAAAGGAAAAATATTATCGTCCCATAGAAGTCAAATGGTATTTACGATCGACGAACTTGATGATCGACCGTACGATGCCAAGAAAGAACGTCGCTATTCTTGAACGATCGAACAACTTGCGTACAGTTACATGAACGTGATCGAAGAGTGCAAAGAAAAAATATGAATGGTTCGTGAACCCTGACACGTTGCTTCTGCAACGTCTGGATCTTGTGAATGGCGACCCAGCCCACGAGCCTCACGATCGACAGTTCCTCGTTGGTTCTTTAACGAGTCTCTTATACCATTACGTGATCCAGCAAGTATTAGGTACACTGTTATTTGTATACGTTTCTTCTGTATACGTTATACCGTGACGTGCGTTTAAAAGTCAAAATAAATAAGGAATGTACTTTTGAAAAATAATAACACAACGATAATGATAACGTCATTAAAATATTCCTTTTCCTCTGTCAAAGACAAGTTGATGTTTAAGAAAAAAAAACAAAAAAATTCAAAACGATCGAAGAATTATTTTTACGGTCAGTAGTCGTTCAAAGATCCAACGTATTTCTCACTGACGTCGAACGTTTTCCTATATATGCGCAAAGTCCATCCAAATATGGCGCATACCGGTCGAACCACTCGTGTGCACGCGTGTCACCGAACACATGCGTTATCGTCGATGCGTGCACAAGTGAAGAACACACGAAGAGAGCCCCAATGACAATTCCTTGTACGCTGGACCGACTCAAACAATTCTTCTTTTTTTCTTTTTTCCCTTTTCCCTTTATCCTGTTTTCTAATCTTTCCTTATATCTTGGTTTCTTATAAAAATATAAGTAGAAAATATTCAAGTATAAAAGTTAAAAAAATTTCTCACATTATTTTGAAGAACTTTATCCAACAGATATCATAACTTAAAATATGTACCCCCGTAATTAACCGTCTAATCATCACCGTGAGACTCAGAAGTTCTTCGAAGGAATTAGCAACGGTTAGTTCGATAATAGGTAGTATGCAGTACGTAGTTCGAGCACACCAATCATTCCCGATTCATTATGAAAGCTCATAAGGCGCGTGAGAAAACATATGATCGTTCTTTTCCTTGAAAAATAATTGTCCCTCTGCAATCCATCTATTGGCTGAGTTAGTCATTGCTCGACTTTTACGATGGACTCTTTCGAGTGAGCCCCTCGATTTGCCACTGTGGCAATTCCGCACGACGATAAATTATAAGCCACAATTATCGGCCGTAAAAATATTTGTCGACGAGAAGGAGAAAAAGGAGGAGAAAGAGGAGAAGCAGAAGGAGGACGACGAGAAAGAGGAAAGTACATTTCGAGGAATCATTTCGTTGAATGTTTTTTCGTAGAAAATACAAATATTACTCACGCTGAGAAGTATTTAACATAGATAGGTACATGTAAAGTATTATATATACATACGTAAAACATGTATTTGCATACGTACATATATATATATATATATATATATATATATATATATATATATATAAACATATCGAGGGGCGATAAAAGCGCGAATTAACAAGAAATTATTGGCAATGCGGTAGGTTTACATGATCATGTCGAGAGGAAGTAGTAAAGTCCATCCAACTGACACAAAGAAGGTACGAAAGGAGTTACTCTGAACTCGCTCGCCCTTTACCCTTCCAAAGCATATCCAAGCCGTCTCTTCGGAAACGAATTAACGAGAAATTATAGTAGGCTTCTTTCTAACAGCGATAACGATCTTGATTTATACGATCTAGAGTGTGTATACTATGTTAGATAGAAGGAAGCAAGTACGGAGGCAGCCTTGTCAATCTAGATAGTGAACACTTACATGCTAACTTACAGAAGAGGTTACAGGAGGCAGCATAAAAGAAGTTCTTCGCGTTCCGTGAATATGACAAAATCATAATCGTGCATTTGTACTGACATAAGCTCGATGCTAGTCCAACATTTTAAATTATTATCTATAATTACTCCCATCGTCGATCATTCATACTTATTTTTTACGAGAAGAGGGACAAAAGAAGAAGAAGTAACGTCTGGTAATGGAAACTTTTCGTTATTTATTATATTATATTAATTATTATATTAAATATGCCTTCTGTTCGAAACCGAAATTTATGATGTATCAATGTGATTCTACACCTTCATCCCGTGTCTATCATTAGAAAGTTTTATATCACCTTCTAAATAAGATTAATGCTATACAGACTAAATATTAGCCGCAATATTCTGTCACATATTATTCTAATTTATTAAGTTCATCGCAAAAAATAATATTACAGAAAATTTTGAAATCGTATTATCTCTTTCTCTTTCTCCCTCTCTCTCTCTCTCTCTCTCTCTCTCTCTCTCTCTCTTTCTCTCTATCTATCTATCTATCTATTTTTTATCAATCTATCTATCTATCTCTTTCTTTCTTGGACAAGAGGGTGAAAGTGTTTTCACGTTATTAAATTCCTTTAATGTTTTCTCTGATTCTAATTTTGTGATCGATGAAATTTATGTGAAGTAAAAGGAGATAGTATGTAATCAGAACGGTAGAAGTGTGTTATTAAATCCTTATGTACATATGTATGTATGATCATGTGCACGATCGAGATAGGAATCGTGATAGGAGTAGAGTATCGATCGATCGTAGAACTAATTTATTCAAGTCTAGCTTGAACGATCACGTACGAGAGGACGATACCGGACGGCTTAATGGTCAAAGAACGTTTTAAATTCTTAACTCGGCTCGTTCTTCTCGAGCTGTCCAAGAATCTCGAAGGAAAGGACGCGCTCAAGGAAACAATTAAATCCTACGATCAGAGATAACAGCGGGAGTATCCTCCGGAAAATATATTCCGTGATGCTTTGGTCTGGGAGTAACAAGTCTGAATAACAAAGAAGTATCCCGGAAGTTTTCTTTAGAGATAAGTTCATCTGATTCGATATCTCGAAACGAACCTTCGATAGACATTTCTTTTGTTATCGATCAATCGAACTACATCATGCAAGTAACGTTAGAAGTAAGTAAACAAATTCTTCATTCTTAGAGATTATAATAAATAAATAAATCAAAGTTACAGATTTTAAATATTTTTCGTGAAATAATATTGACCTCAATAGTTGTCTTCTTTGTATGTAGATTTATTTTAAAATTACGTGATCGCATTTTTACGACTTTATGGTAGACTATCGCGATTGTAAATTAAGAATACCGTCTAATGAAAGTTATCAATCTTCAGAATCACTTTTTACTTCGCTTTATATCCATATAAGAAAATTACCATTTTTAGGGGTAAATCATATAACACGCTTGTTCCACTTTGTCCAATTATGTGAAGTTTGTAACTCCTCTATATCCCATTTATAGGAGAGGCAAAAAATAAAACGAGAAAAGTAAATTATGTGATGCTTGTCACGATCGGTGAATAGTATTCATGGAATGTGCTTCAAAAAGTGTACAATGGTAGGAAGAAAAAGAAAGAGATAGAGGGAGAGAGAGAGAGAGAGAGAGAGAGAGAGAGAGAGAGAGAGAGAGAGAGAGATAAGAAAAAAATAGACAGAGAAACATAACAACACGTGCGAATGCTTTATGGAACGTCAATGCGTAAAATTATTTAAATAATTACGGAATGCGGACTTAATCGAGATTACCGAAAAAACGTATACATAACGGTAATTAAACGAGAACGTATCTCTCGTGCGAAGTCCAACGTCGTGAATTATTCATAGCACCTTTTGGATAAGTGCGAAACATCTTCGAACAACTTTCCTTTCAAATCGTAAGAATCCTTTAACATATCCGTTCTCTGGATTGACGATTCTCATCGATTCGTCACGATTAATTTTAATAATATTTGTTTTCTTTTTTTTCTTCTTTACGAATATAAATATATATATATATATAAAATCCCCATAACGCAAATAAGTTTGAGGAAACTCAAATTATAACGAGACTATTAAAAAGTATATTAATTTAAAACTCGATCTTGAACATTTTATTTTAGAAAGTTAATATATATTAAATACAGATTAAACTCTGGTAAATGTTTATTATGTAGATATATATACATATATATACACATAAATTTATATATGTGTATATATATATATATAAGCTATATATATAAACTTGCATGTTTAATTTGTTCTTTTTGCGTTTCTCTTTGAAAAGAACACATTGTACATAGTTAATGACGACGAAGACGACGACACGATGGTGGCTGTAAAGATAAACATAATCGATCGAAGCGTGAATCGTACGGACTATGCTTATTCCGGGAGGATCGTAAGCGTGTAATTTACGTGAAAACTAGGTATTAAATTGGCAACGATCTTACGGTATCAGAAAATCCAGAAAGATTTTCTTTAATATACCATTTGATCCAAAAAAAAAATTTTCGTTTCCTGGATGTTTCTAGGATTTCTCCCTTCTCCTTTTCCGTGTGCACACATATACACATACACACACAAACATCAGGAGTTCTTAAGTACACATACACAAACATAATGCGTGTCATGTATATGCTTTGGTATGCGACGCACGATTGATCGCTTCCGTGCTATCGATTACGCCCGACAGAAAGCAACAGTAGCGGCCGAATTCCAAGGGCTCCGCCGCCCTTTTAAAGGAAATCCTTCTTTAACGATTTGTAGTCATCTCGACCGGTCGATTACATCGCGCTGTAACTCTTTCCTTCGATAGGATCTCTTTCTTGCGATCGACACGTAACTCGCTCTATTTGGAACATGTATTAGAATTGAAATAAGTACCTATATACCTACTATGTGTTCTTTTGCTACAGATATTGTTTTTCTCTTATCGATTCTAGATAGCTTTAAAATAAAAAAAAGAAAATAAAGAAAATGACAAAATTAACAGAAGAGCGTACTTAATTCGAAACTTCTTCAAGAATGTCTAAAGACATACATAGGTATTGGTATTGTGATGATCTATTAAAAAAAAAAAAAAAAAACAGAAAAGAAAAAAACGAAGATTGAAATAAAAAATAAATGTCTTTTAACAAATAAACACATTTAAATGTAACAAATAATAAAAGAGATTTTTGCCAATACAGCGTACGTATTATAGTGTCAATTTGTGACACTAACTATTATCAAGCCCTCTGATTGACAGCACACTAACTCTGAACAAGGCTTTCAACGACGAAGCAGATATTCGTACTTGCTTCCGTTCGCATTATCGGAGTTCTCGTTGCATAAAGATCACGGTTTAATACCAGGAAGTTGGTGAGATGGTAGCAGGAAGGTAGCAGGAAGGTACCAGAAAGATATCCATCGCGTACGTGCTTCATCGTCCTGCGTACCGATCCTACGCGATCGTCCGACGACCATAAACGGATACCTTGAGAAAAAGAAAGAGAGAAAGAGAGAAAGAGAGAAAGAGAGAAAGAGAGAGAGAGAAAGAAAGAGAGAGAGAGAAAGAGAGAGAGAGAGGGAAGGGATTCTCGATGTGTTTCCGCGCTCGTGCGATCGACAGAATCGTCGACCCTGCTCTTGGGATCTACGATGATCAGTAATTTATCGCTCCCAGCCCTTGTAATCGGCGCGTATTGGCGAGTACGTGTAAAGCCGCAACCGGAATGAAATCACCGTTACGAAAGCTTTGAGCAACCTCCCTAGCTCCTATTTTATCACTATCCAAAGATTGCCTTTCGATATTCACATCGATTAAGAACTTTCGGTCCTGTTATATCGCTTTCTCGCTCTATTGCCCAGCTCGATAGTAGAGTTATCCTCCATTTTCGAGATATCTAATCGTTAACTCTCGTATGCAAATAGAGTAATTTGATTACATGTACGATAATCGTAGAAGTGTGCGCTTATTCCATGGTTTTCTCTATCATCATCGGGAACTTTCTCAGAATCATATACGAAAGAACCAAATCGACATTCTTCTTCCGTTAACGCCCATTCCGTTTAAAAACGTATTAGATGATAAAGGAACGATCAGACAGAATGTAGCAGAGGATCGACAATTCGATTCATCGAAATTGATCGTCCCTCGATCGAAGTCAATTCCATTTCGCTCGAGACTTCGCAAGTCTCCGTCCTCTGCGGGTACGATGCATAAAATACAAGAAAGGATACCGATATATCGTTTATAACGGTACTCGTACCTTGAACCTACACGAATACCACGTGTCTTGATTCTTCGCTTCGTTTACGGACTTCTTCGTTCTTTCCTCCTCCTCCTCCTCCTCCTCTTCCTCCTCCTCTTCCTCATCTTTGGATCCCTCCAGACTTGTGAGAGAATTTAGTTGATGCTGCGTGATATACTCATAGTGAGGGCGGTCTCGTTCATCGAAATCCATACGCCGTTAGAACACTTGATAGAAATTAAAGTGACGTTCATTATAATTACGATCATTCCAGCCTGTAATTTCTATGACGTAGGTCTCCACCTGTTTATATGTATATATTTTTCGTTATTTCCATTAACGTAGTTTAGATCAAACGAAATGATTGTTCAATCTTTGAATGGCTTCATTCGAATAATTAGTTAATCTTATTATAATATCATTCTGTCAAAATATAATCCAAGATACCGATTGAATTTTATATTGGTTTAAAATTTTATGCAAATGTCACAAATTATCGAAAATTTCATGCTTCTTAGCACAGATTAACTGTTTACCTCCTCAACGTGGTTAGCATGACTCCGTTTAGTACAGTTACCGAGCGTACGTTTGATATCGCGTATCGAATATTAATCGAACATCGTCTTCAATTTCTAGTCTTTCTCTTTCTTTCTCCAGTATACCTTGTTAAGATAATTACGAAGGAAGGATATCATAAAATTTGTGGTATTTTCATTATAGATCAATACCTTCTATCGTACATATCTAATCGATAATTTGCATTCTCCATCTCTCTTGCTCTAATCCAAGTTGATGTAATTGTAGAATTTTACTATTATAGGTTCAACAAAACATCTTATATATTCAGTTTTGTCACTCGCGTGTTGTTTATAACTCGTAAAACATTTTAAACGAGTCGAGAGTTGAAATAGATGCGGAAGCTTAGATATTATCGTTTCAGACCCTTACTCTTTGAACTGAACCGCCGTACTAAACTTCTAATTTACGTGTTATACGCTTTTAATATCTAATTGAAACTAGTAAGAATTTATAGGATAGGTTTTTCTTCGGTTTAAAAAAAATCCTTTGTGCATCGTAGAATTGTACTATTTCAGTCCTTGCTTAGGAGTGGGAAAAGGAATGCAGAAAGAAACGAAGAACCTGGTTAATGTAGCAAAGAAAAATAAGAAAAGAAGAGAGGGAACGAAAGGATGAAGAAAAGTAGGGTCAAAGGCCTTCCACGAACATCAGGGGAAGTTCAGATGCCGCCGTTTCTTAGTCGCCTCTACCTCCTTGGCTTCCTTCAAGAGCGATTATTATTTTTCTTGCCTGAGTACAATTTCAACCTCTTCTTGCTACTAATTCACTGTCTCCATAGAAAATAGAGAAAGAGAGGAGAAAGATTCTTGTCTAAAAATGATTTTCTCGTTTTTCGTACATAGGTATCGTACGTGTAAATATTCATGAAACAAAGAAAAGAAAAAAATATCAAAAATAAAATGAAATATAATTCTAATCAAAATTAAAAATCGTCGAGGTTAAATCGAAATTTGTCTTTCTTAAAAATTCATCGAACGAAAGATACTTAATCGTTTATGATTAACCGAACACAAACAGCATTTATCTACATGAAAAGATTCTGAAAAGTACCAAGAGGTGGTTTCGTCATCTATTAAAGATACTTAAATCGCCGAGTGCACATTACGACTTGGACATGTCGTAATTCTAAACACTTAGGTCCTTATAATCAGAGAGAATAGAGGTAGGATTAAAAGAGTAGATATAAAAGGTCTAATATAATAGGAGTATTCAGAGACTTCGAGAAAATACGAGATAATAAAAAGGAAAGAAAGAGAGAGAGAGAGAGAGAGAGAGAGAGAGAGAGAGAAAGAAAGAAAAAAAGAGAGAGAGAAGAGGATAAAGAATAAAAGGCGGAAAATTTAGAGATGATTTCGAATCACATAGCATCAATTTCGAAGGATAGAAATCTCTTGCACTTACCTTAGAAAACGCTTAAGCTCGGTAATGGAAAAAAAATAAAGGAAAAGAGGGATACCGGCGTATATGAGAGAATGTTTAAAAGCGACATGCTGTGTGGTCACGTAATTTACGCGTTAACCGAGTACGGAGTGCGTTCGAGTGACGAGGCTTACGCGCATAAAACGCGTGGATGCACGCGAGAGACCAAAACCGTGTTCTATAGTTCTTTTCTAGGTTCAATATCATAGCAATAGCATACCGAAATAGTTAACAGTGCTACCAACGAAAGAGAAGATGCAAACAAGAAAAGAGAAAAAAAAAGATAATATATTCGTGAAGTGGAGGAAGGCGTTCGTACTTACGAGCTCGCAATTGTAAACCGATCCAGTGATTTCAATGCACTTGAACAGACGGTGATTTCAATGCATTTGAAAGGACAGTGAATTTATAGTCACATCTTAGACATATGCGAGTACCATCCTAGGCTTCGTCGAATAATATTGTACATATTTATGTATATATATATATATATATATATATATATATATATATATATATGTATCTATGTATGTATATACTTAAAGAATACTTATCGATCGTATCACGAATCAAATTCTTGCATCCTCTCTTTCGTTTTCTTATTCTCGTACTTACGCGAGTGAGGTATTCTTAATACATCTATTGATATCTTATGTACAGTATGTACTTGACACTATTGTCAGTTAAAACCCTAACGATGGTTTATCAACGATCAACGGAAGAAAATAAGGCGGCGGGGGGGATTTTATTGTCGTATAGTCTGGTTAAAAGATCGTGATGTAGCAGAATCGAACGATCCTATAAGAACTGACGTATGTAAGAATATATAGATAAATATACCTTACATACGTGCCAGATAGATTGAAGAGACTTGCCAAGAACGATACATAGCAAGCTAATACAGAAACGAAAAACGATTTTCTAAGTTAATATTATCTTTGACTAGGAAGTCGGTTGAATCGTCAAAATTGAATAGTTTGTCAAACAAGGTATATTTTATAAGAAAAAAAAAAATAAAAAGAAATTATGCTTGTTTTTCCTAATAGATCAATTGATAAGACATCGAGTATCCTCTTGTCGTGTATTTTCTCTAATAATGTGACAGACTAATTGCTCTAACAGATAAGAGAATCTTTCAACAATATGATCTTTCGAAGTACTATATCCTATAAAAGGCTCCCGGAAGACTATGAATCTTGAGATTTATATACTATCACGCATACTACCCTATAGATCTTACGAACGACGATGATGAGAAAACCGTTCTATACCTTTATCAGCACGTAATACGAGGTCTATGATTACCGCGATATCTTTGTCGATGAGGGTTACTCTATTCACGCTCTAATATGAAACAAAATCAATAGAACCGATCTTTTTTGAAAGTACGAAAAAACTTCGTCATAAAAAATAAAAAAAATAAACAAAGAAAGCATATAATAATAATAATAATAATAATAATAATAATAATAATAATAATAATAATAATAATAATAATAATAATAATAATAATAATAATAATAATAATAATAATAATAATAATAATAATAAAAATACGCATATAAGATAAAAATTCAATATCTATTTGTGGACATAAATTTAAAGCAATTTACAAAATTGTTATTTACATCATATTTCAAAAGTACAGTATACTTTTATTATGCATACCTACTTGATATTAAGTGTAACTAATTAGAATTTAATTAAATATTAGCTATTTCAGCAAGTGATCATACTCTTCGAATTTTTCATCGTTAGTCTTCGGAAATACTTTTACTGACATAGAAAAAGAAAATTTACATGATTCAACTTACACACGATTATGCATATACTTAGTACGTAGAGAGTTTCTTTATGTTACGATAGGAGAGTACTCATTTGCGAAACTTACAACACCACGAAACCTCGCCATGGACAACGTTCTCCGAGTTCTTAACACCGTGTTGCGCGCGTGACGATGATACCTGAACGTGAATTATAGCTCAGTTGGTGTTCGCCGAAGATGTGATGTCGGTCTCGAGAAAATATCGCGTCTTCGCGCCGTTTCCCAAGTGATTAATGCCGAATCGTGTCCACGAGGTGATCGTTGAAATTGTTTTCTCGTGCGTGTCCATCCTACCAAAGCAAAGTCTGAGTCCTTCGTATTTAAATCTACATCTTCCGGAACTTTCGCAATTAAATATTCACGACAATGGAGAAAAAGGAAATGTCTGTTCTCATCTTGACATTAAAAAAAAAAAAGAAAAAAGAAATAGTTCAATGCACTCTTTCTCTCTCTCTCTCTCTCTCTCTATCTATATCTATCTCTTTTTCTCTTCAGCATTTATTTCCAATCGACGAACGCATAAAATTTTTTTTTTATCATCGCATCATTCTCATTTCAATTTTAAAACATAAAACTAATAGGTCGTTGCTAGACTTAAAACTTTCGGCGCTTCAAACCGTCTATTACTCTTCCATCTTTCTTCTTTTTTTTTTCTTCTACTTCTTTCTTTCTTTCTTTCTTTCGTTCCGATTCTTACCAAGCGTAGTAGGTAGGTAGGTAGGTAGGTATACCCATCTACCTAGAGGTACATACGTTCAATAGGATAGAAAGGAACTCGCCGACTAGCTTATCGACCGATCAAAATTAAATTAGCCCAAGGCGTACAATCATCGAACGATTCGCGTATGCTACAATGTATACTCGCATATATACATATATAAGTATTCCTTCTTCGGAATGTCGCTAATTCGCGTTACTTTATAGCAACAAACTGGTTTAACGTCTACTTTTTGCCACGAACATTACACTTTAGAAGGTAATACTATGAGAATGAAATTAGCCGATGATAGTACGAACCATTAAATCGCTTCCCACGTTCCTATATATGTAGGTACTTACATACACCTTACTTTACCGACAACTATTCCTATTAAACGTGTAAAGAGTGTCTAAGACTCGTCTATCCTTCTTTACAAATTGCCTTTCTTATATTTTTTTCTCGTTTCTAAATGAATAAATTTAAATAATTAATTAAAAAATGCATTGCTCGTTAAAAATGTTTTTTTTTTCTATAATAACGTTAACATCTCAACATTGTCTAAAGCCGAAACTATTCATCATCGAGTTTTACGAACAAACGTCGTTTCAGGGTTCGTTTGATATATACGTCACGCGAGAAATACGCCTCCATTGCTTTTTCAAGGTCGAGACAGTCACGAGTTTATGGGGCAATTATCGTAGTATATACCAATGGATCGAGTACGGCGAACCTCTTCTTCCGTACTCGGATAAGATCATGACTCTAGATCGTTTAAGGTCGTCTTTCGATTTCTATCGATGTTGGTAACCGCCTTCTATTCGATGATCATCCGAACATACAATTAAATGTACATCGAATATCTTGAAATAAATATTATTCGAATTGGATAAGATCGTTCATTTTTAATGACCAGATCAAAATAAACGTTATTGTTATTATGATGTTTATAAATCTGATTATTATTTTATTCTGTTCTAGTTCAAAGTAAAGTGAGATGTTCCGAACGTTCGATGGAAGTTGACATTGTCAGAAGTAGTCCTCAGGCAAGGATATATCTCCAACAGCTTAAGGACTATCCAGGTAATGTATATCGATCAAATACGAGAGTCATTAACGGATCAACGATTAATTTCACGAGTAACAAGGTCTACCAACTTACTACTACCTACTTACTATCTCGAACGTTTATTTTTCTTTTGGCCTTCAGACGCAACCTGCAAGCCGCAACTCAGCGATGGAGTCGCAACGTTCAGATTATCATTATTAGAACAAGACATGCTACGATGCGGCATCACGAGGGTCGTTAATAAAGTTACGGTAAGTAAAAGAGAAAAGAACTTGGTAATTTTCTTCTTGTTCATCGTTATATACGTATCATTCGTTTACTTTCGTTAGATCTCGAAGCTATTGTCATATTATTTATTAAAAAGATTATTGCTAAATTTAAAAAAATTTTCCACTCGTTTGAAATTAAAAAAAGAAAAAAAAATACATTCGAATTAATATATAAATACATATATATATATATATATATATGTAAATATATGATTCTATTTTTCATAAATAGCTTGTAGAATTTCGATACTATATCTAGATATATGTACGTTACTTTTATATATCTATATATAATATATATCTATATATATACCTACGTTTCTTTTTATTGTCTACTTTTCTGTTTTATTTTAACGTCTAACATATTTCTTTTTATTATTTTTAATATCTAACATATTTAATTACATCGTAAAAATACACATAACTTTAGAAGATTTATGAATCATGAATAAGTTAAGAACGGATCAATTAAAAACGGTTAAAGAAATTTTATTTTTACTGTAAATAAATCACAACGATCAAAAGTGGAGATATATATGTAACGTCAAAGATTGTTACGTGGCAATATATTTACACATTTATTAACGTGCTAAGGTGAATAACTTTTTTCATTGTTTCCACGGTTAGTCCAATCTCTTTTTTTTCTCTCTCTCTTTTTCTCTCTCTTCTTAATATAATACTCCTCCCTAGTATGTTCATCCTTTACGGTCTTGTACGTCTAACCGTCGCTAGAGTAGATTCGAACGAAATTACCTCTGGATAATGATATACAGGGTCAGAAGGTGTACTATCATCGGATAATAGTGGAGGAGCCGGCGGATTCCAGCAAGCACACCTTCACGGTAAAATGTGTTATCACCGAAGTAGTCGTGCAACCTGGAGACGCTATCGCAGTCAATCACACGACAGTACGACGGAGCGTCCTTCCGGAAGGATTTCAAGAGCAGGAGTGAGTTCTTTGCCCTTTTTATCATTTTTTCTTTCTTGTTTCTCTCTCTTTCTCTCTCTCTCTTTCCCTCTCTCTTCTCTCTCTCCGTTTATAAATAAGGACAAGTAATACATTTTATTAATAAAAATGTATTTGTTTGGTATTACAACTTTCTTGAGTATTTTAAAACATTCAATAACATTTTTTACACGGAAGTTGCCGATAAAACCAAAAGTTCTTGTTACCGTTAAAAAAAGATAGTAATTTTATGATAGATAACCTTTAACCGTGAAAACTTCTTTCATTAATTCGTTAATTTCAGTATAGATACTGATTTATTCGTTAATTTCAGTATAGATGTTTTCAAACTTGGTTATTATGTTCTCTGAAAATAGAATTGTTGTTTTTTTTTCTTGTCTGACATTTTCATCGATTATCCGTGAACGAAAAGATGAAGAAGATTTATTTTAAAAAATTAAATGATCTTGTGATTCATGCTACGATATCTTTTTAAGAAAATATTGATTTCTTTTTTCCTTTTTTCTAACCATATCAACCATAAAAGAATTTCAAAGTACCGGAAAGTTTATTGTCTTCGTATTTTCCAGGATATTGCGATCGCTTTTGTATCGAAAAAGAGTTCGATTGAAATCTCTTCCCACAGTCCTCCCACGTAATTTCCTGCCGGACGAGTCGCGTTGCTCGAGAGCGTCGACCTCTATTCTCGATCACTCGCTTTCTCCGTGTCCTGGAAAAGAGGAAAGTGCCGCGTCGATGGCGCACTACGCGTGATCTTTACCTAGATCCTCCGAGATAATAGGTGCACGCTTAGGCCAGCTATTTTGAGATATGTAACTTATAGAATTGGTTCGAATATTTTTAAAGATTATCAAATATTTTTAACATTTTCGGATGATCAATTTAACAATTATAAATTCAATGTGCCAATCTAATATTTTATTAGATTTGATTAAACCGATTTTTTTCTACATAGTTTAAAAAAAAAGAAGAGAAACGTACACACATACATGTGTGCGCAAATGCATTAAAAAAAAATCACCATACGTGCAGAACTTACAAATAAAAATTGAAAAATTCCATTTCTATGATAAGTTATACCAAGCAAAGATTTTTTGCGATGGTGATTGGATAAGACACGCCCTGCGGTTGTGCCTAAAAAAGATGAGAATGTTTTTTGTTCGTCCTCGGGGCAAAGGAAAGAACGCGCGAGATATATAGATGAATGCGGGCGCCTGCTTTTCAAGCTATCTTGATAATTTATTTAAAGGAACTCTGCTTCCAATGTGAACGATATACACAGATGAAACGATAATTCTTTTTCTTTTTCTTTTTTTTTCTATGAGAATCGTTGGGTTCGCCGAACCTTAGTAACATTCCTTTTCGAAATAATTTAAAGAGTATTGAATAATCCGTTTTATAAAGTATGATGATCTATAAAATTCTGATCGTTAAGATATATATGTTAATACTTTCTTTTTTTTTTGTTATTGGATGAATTTAACATTATTTCGATATGATATGATATGATATGATATGATATATATATATATATATATATATATATATATATATATATATATAAAACGTGAACTATAGTTATTAATGGATATTAATAATAATTTCTAATTCTTTGAATTGTAATCTATTTGAAATGCTGATACGTCTTCCGGCGATAGATGTTAATTATAATTTCGACCACCCTGAAAATAATCCTAACGATAGTGCCTGCTTTCCCACCGTCATAGACGAGACTCCGTTACTCCGACGAGCAACTGGGGAACCGTAAGGACTTTATTGTCAAATAATCAGCGCTTCGTAAAGACATGGTTGGTAGACCAATGTTGTGATCAAAACGACGTACTTTTATTTGAATCTCGATAAGATATTCGTTTTCCAATAGAATTGAAAACCCCCATTGAATTCTGACGTTAATTACCTCGTTTAGGTAAGGTTTCGACTTTCGGGCATCTCGCGCGACACGATAACGAATTTATCTCTTCTTAACGGTACACGAAAGTACCTCTTCTTCGTCGTTATCTCGATAAAGCAGAAAATCCAACCGCAAAACGATTACCAACCTCTATCGTTTCGGATGACCACGACTTTCTAGACAAGATGAAAATTACTTGTCTTTTTGGTTTTTCTTTTTTTTTCCTTCTTTCTTTCTTTTTCTTTTTCTTTTTTTTCTTTATTTCCTTCAACATCTGGCAAAATTCAACGAATTATTCCAGATGTGAGTTTTGATCTAATGCTTTTTATCTTTTTCGTTACCTCATAAGTCTTGAGAGTTGAGTTAGAAACAGCACGTGCGATTATTTTATTGAGGCAAAAAATAAAGAAACTTATATAAAGTAGATGCTACTCCTGGTAGTTTATCCTTGTCGTTCTATTCCCGATGCACGCAACGGTCTTGTCCGACAGATGCTCGTCGTTTCGTGCAATAGAATCTTATGATCGAGACTCAGACTGAAAGTCGGCGTTCCGCACGTTTACGCGATGAACGGTAGTTCTCCAAAAGAAATTCGACGACATTTGAAATATTTCATGAGCATCGATAAGTAATAGTCAATTTTGCACGAGAAAAAGAAATTTTTCTTTTTTTCTTACTATTAAAATAACTCGCTTCGTTTATAAACATAATGTACTTAAGTGATCAAATCATGAAAGGTAAAAAAAGAAATGTGAAGTAAAAGAAAAAGAAAAGAAAAAAGAGGAGCGATACATTTATGTAAAACTTGTTTCAAATAAAAAAAAAAAAAAAAAAAAACAAAAAAAAAGAGAAAGAAAAAAAACCGATTTTAGTAAAGTGTTTAATCGAAATCAAGGAGTGTTGTTTATTATCAGAGTTATCACATCGAAATAAATAAACGAGATTGAAATCAAATAAAATATTGCTTGTCGTTTCAGCATCATCGAAGTTCGAGGTGAAATATCAGTCTCGGCACCCGTTCCTATTCTAGGCGTGGGTGTAAAACAAGGTGGTACTTTGGTTACCGGTGAACTCAATGTCAGTCCTGGTACCCCTTTGCAGATGGAGATATTTCTGGACAATGAGTCAGCACCGATCTATGGACTGTTAGTAACTTATATGCAAGTTACCGACACGAAGACTCAAGAAGAGACGATAATCATTAACGGGTAAGTCTAATGAATCCTTTTCGTAATCACGTAATTTTATAAAAAAAAAAAGAAAAAAAAAAAAATGTTTAACGAGTTCATCCATTTTGCTGTCAGATGTTCGGTGGATCCATATCTCTTCGAGAACTTCTACACCGTGAATGGTGATTTTCTTACCGCAAAGTTCCGTGCTTTCAAGTTCCCTGAGAGTACCTACGTTCAGTTCCGTGGTACTGTTAATGTCTGTCTAGACAAATGTCTAGGGGTAAGTTTTTGCACATACGAAGTAATTATAATATAATAAGGCCTCTTAATTGCACAATAAAATAAAATGCTTCGTACTTTTTTTCCATTTTGTCTATTATTCATTCTCAAGCGAACTCTTAAAATAGACTCTTAAATTATTTGCTTGTAGCTTCATCATTTAGACGTGTTCCATTCAGTTCTCTAATCGTTAAGTATATCTAATCATCGTTATGTATTGAGCCATTTTTGTTTTAGATCGAATGTAGTAACGGACAAATAGGCTTCGGTAGGAAGAAAAGAGCAATAGCATCGTCGAACACGGATAAGAATAAATTGTTCGAGGTGACCATGTCTACCTTCATCAAGGTCGACTTCGAGGACGACGTAATGATAGATCAAGGTAAACCGCACTTCATTCTACGTAGATAGGAACGATCAATTAATCATCTTGAAATACTCGTTAAATCCATTTTCTTCTAACTATATACGTGCAGTTCTATCGGAGTTCATACGAAAGGGTAAAAACAGAACCGAGGAGAGAGCAGTGATCGCTGAAGAAGAACAGTCATCTCCGACGACGGTCAGAACGGAGGAGAGACCAGTCATAGCAGAAGAGGTCAGAGAACAGTTCAAATACAAGCTCACAGAGATAGAGACTAATGCTGCCGTTTCGTCTATTATCGCGACAACCTTTGGACTCTTCGTCTTCTTCATCGCCCCTCTCTACGCTGTCCTGTAGAACGGAAAAAAAGTATTACATTAATTGTAAATAGAACGAAACACGGGATACCTAAGTTTTCAAGTGAAATTTAATCTTAAGGTGGAACTTACTTTTTTTCCTTTCTTTTTTTTTCTTTTTTTTAACAAAATACATACGATAGACATGAAAGGGTTTATAATTATTAAGGGTTTAAGTGTTTTGGAGAGGACAAGTCACATGTGACGCCTAATAATTTTTTCATTTCAACGATTTTTTTTCCTTTCTTTTTTGTTTTTTGTTTTTTTTTCTTTTTTTTTTCTTTTTTTTTTCTTTTTTTTTCTTATTTTTTTCAGTAAACACGGGTTATACTATACAATATCGTATAAAAGAGTGTATTTGAAATTATAATAGGCGTTCAAAGTGAACGAAGATATCGCGCTTTGAGCGATACAAGACGATTTTATGTGATAATGAAAAATAAATATCGTTTAAATGACAGTGATAAAGGGATGTTGGAATCGCGTTAAGGGAAGAATTTTCATTCAAGTACATATATATATACATATACATATATATATATATATATATATATATATATATATATATGTACTTATATAATGTAAACTCATGATATTTCTCCGTTCTGCGACTGCCGAATTTTCTTCCATCATCTCCTCTTGTGTTTTCTTAGACAATCTTTACATTTACATGCACCTACTCTATCTATGATCAATCGTCACGAGAAAATTGGCCTTTGCGAGCGGAGAAAACTGAAAAACCTAGTCGTGCGACGGGGTATAATATTTTAACGTGACTTAATTATTATACGATAATAATTAATTATGGCTAACTATTACTGGTATAACTACAGCTTAACTGTAACATAAGTGAAAATAAAGCGAAGGCTGATACGACGATTTAAATACTATATGTTTGTATATGATACATTCTCTATCGCTAACTTATTGTGTATTCTTTTTTTTATCCTAATCAATCTTTTAACACTTATTTTATAAATAAAACAAGAAAAGAATATATATATTTTTTTCTTTTTTATTTATCTTTTTTTTCAATATGTTTCAAAGTTTTTATGAGAAGAAGTATATGTATAACAGAGAAGAATTTCAATTGGAAATTTTATTTATGGAATGATCCATGTAATTGTATATAAAATATAGTCGTATAAAAATAGAAATAACTTTCTTTGGATCAACCAACGACTTCCAAACTTATCAATTTTATAAACATCTTTTTTATTTTTAACAATTTTATACACTTCTTTTAACTTTTTATGAAAATCAACATATCATGATATAATTGGAAGCCGTTGCTCTAAATTTCATTAAACATATATATATACTATAAACAGATCATAATATAAACACTCATTTTTATAAACGTATAAAAAAATATATATATGTGTATATATATATATATATATATATATATATATATATATATATATATATATATACACATATATCTTACAACATATTATATATATATAACACACATATATATCCTAGAACATATTACATCCTGAAGATACCAAATTTGCTTTCTGGTATTGAAGCATTCAAACAAGCAGCCAAACTGAGTCCAAGCACTGTCCTAGTATCAACTGGATCGATCACTCCATCATCCCACAATCTATAGAAATATAATTTATAGATCTTTTATATATTTCTTCTTTTTTATTCTTATTTACTTATGTAGCATTAAAAATATTTATAGTTTACCTAGCACTCGAGTAGTATGGATTACCTTCTTCCTCAAATTTTTTGATAATTGGCTCTTTAATTTTATTTTCTTCTTCCTTCGTCAGCTTTTAATATGAAATGTAAGTAAAATCTATAATCCTAATTAAAGCAAACATAATACTTGAAATGTTACCTCTTTGCCTTCCCGAAGACGCTGACTTTTTGTAATGTGAGCTATTACACTGGCTGCTTGTTCTCCTCCCATCACAGAGATTCTAGCATTTGGCCAAGAATACAAAAAGCGTGGGGAATAAGAACGTCCACACATCCCTATTCAACATAAACCAAAAAGAAATGGTAAGTTACTAAGACTTCATACATGTTTACATATGCATATATTGCTTACATAATAAACAAAATTACCATAATTTCCAGCACCGTAAGAACCTCCGATTAACACGGTAATTTTGGGAACCTTTGCGCACGCTACCGCTGTTACCATTTTTGCACCATTTTTAGCAATACCTCCTTCTTCTGCATCTTTACCCACCATAAATCCTGGATTATAATTATACGAATATATGTATTAATAACAAGAAAAAAAGAAATGTTATAAATTAAATTCATATTAATGCTATACATCTAATTTTTCAATGATTAACCTGTAATATTTTGCAAAAACACAAGAGGTATTTTTCTTTGTGCACACAACTGTATAAAATGTGCTCCTTTTAATGCGCTTTCAGAAAAAAGAACACCATTATTTGCAACGATTCCTACTGGATAACCATGAATTTTAGCAAATCCAGTAACCAATGTCTTCCCGTACAATGCTTTAAATTCATTAAATCTTGATCCATCAACAATTCTTGCAATGACTTCCCGTACATCAAAAGGTCGTTTTAAATTGGTACCAACTATGCCATAAAGTTCATCAATAGCATGTATCGGTACCTCCACATTTGTATCAATCTTTACATCCATGGGAGGTATACAATTTAGATTTTTAACAACTCGTCGTGCTAAATACAAAGCATGAGTATCGTCGATAGCATAGTAATCTGACACTCCAGACTTTCTACAATTTTAAGATTACAAAGCTTGAAATTATGACTAAATTAATATGTAAAATAATGTATCTGCGTTTCTCAATTACCGACAATGTAAAGCTGCTCCTCCTAAATCTTCTGACGTAACCTCTTCTCCAGTAGATGCTTTTACTAAAGGTGGACCAGCCAAAAATATAGTACCCTGATTTCCAACAATAATATTTTCATCGGCCATTGCAGGAATATATGCACCACCTAATTTAATAAATCAAATGATAACAAATATTTAATAATCAAATGATAAGGTAAATTAATAAATGGACCAAACCTGCTGTGCAACTTCCCATTACCACAGCAATTTGTGCAATTCCCATGGCACTCATATTTGCTTGATTATAAAAACTTCTTCCAAAATGCATTTTGTCAGCAAACGCGTCGGATTGATAAGATAAATTCGCTCCCCCACTGTCAACTAGGTATATACAAGGTAATCTATTTTCTTCTGCAATTTCTTGAGCACGCAATTGCTTTTTGATTGTAATCGGATAATAAGTGCCACCTTTTACCGTTGTATCATTTGCTATTATTAAACAGTCATTCCTGTAGGAGTGTTTATTAATCAATAATGAGTATAATAACTTCAATGTATCATTAAATAGTATATGTTATAATTACCCTTCTACTCTGCCGATACCAGTTATTATTCCGCCAGCCGGTACCTCTTCTTTTTCATACATCTTGTACCCTGCTAATTGCGAAAATTCTAAGAAAGGAGAACCTTTATCTAGAAGCACATTGATACGGTCCCTGGGTAATAATTTTCCCTTGCTTAAATGTCTATCTATGGCTTTATTTCCCCCACCCTGTACTATCTTTTCTATAATAGATTTCAATTCGTCTACAAGTATTTTCATTTGTAGATAATTTTCCTAAAATTTGGTAAATATTTTTATATCAAATTAACATATCATTATATATTGTTTTTGCAAATATTACAAAAATTTTCCCATATTTGTCAATAATATATACATTTGTCTTATAAATTATATCATTGTAAAATCTATTTTAAAAAATCTTTAAAAATCTTTAAAAATCTTTAAAAAGTTTATAAAGAAAAAAACGATAATTAATGTCGTTATCATTATAGTATATTATATATTTCCAATTTAGTATATTATATTTCCAACCGAGTATTCAAAAAAAATATTATTCTTACTTGAAAAGTAGATGATCTTGTATCTTGTGATGTACCAATGACAGGTACATTATCATGATAACTTCTTATAAGAAATCTAAGATGCTGTACAAAAAAGGTACCTCTTCGTAACATTGTTTAAAAAGAAAATCGATAGAATATTGTTGAATTAAAGCGAATAACTTATAATTCACATCAACGAAGTTTCAACAACGTAGACTGTGGCGTCATCTTCTCAATGATACGATATAATGAAAGATTGCAAAATAAGAAAATACATGCGACCTAAATAAAAATACTAGAATTTCGTAATCGAAGATATAAATTATAAGATAAATTTGAAATTTAAAGTTCAGAGTCCTCCTATAATTTTTGAATTATCTACTACGTTATCGACTCGCTAGAAACAGATCGTAGCGCTTATATCGACACATTCATTCTGTTATATAATTATTCAATAATTAATGAACGATTAACATTAAACTCAGCTTCATTAGCTTGACTGTGTTTACATTGAAGTTAGCAAAAAGCAATATATCATAAGCAACATCAATTTTATATGTAGGCGTATAGAACTTTCTTACTTGACCATTAATGATTTAATATTATAATGAAACTTACACGTTCATTTTATAAACATGATATTAATATAATGACAAGAATAATAAATTGAGAACAATGATTTATTTAACTTCAACTTTTTCCATGCATAATAAAAAAGAAAGAGTATTATTATATGTTAATAATAAATAAATACGCTTGACCATTTTTTTCTTTTTATCTTTTTCTCTCTTTTTTTTTATGTAACCCTATTGATAATAATGCATTTTCTTAATCATTTATTTAACACATTTATATTTTATCAATATTTATTACAACTTTGAAGGAATGGTGTTTACTATATTTTTATGAATTTACATAAAGAAGTGTGGGTGTAAGGTCATACTATTGATTACTAATATCGATGTTTCACGCGTAAGTAAGGTTAGATTCTAATTTTAAACGAAGTTTTAAAAAACTATGACAGATGGCAGTAAACGTAAAAGGCGTTTACATACGCAATATCTAATACTGTGTATATCATTATGAAGTGTTAATTTGAAAGGAAAGAGACAAAGCAGTAGAGTGACAGGTACGAAAGAACGTTGTATTATTGAACGGTCCATAAGAAGAAATAAGAAAGCAATTGTTTCACGAGAAACACGTAGATTTTAATTGCATAAAAATGCCGAATTTATCTAGTATATCCAGCTATCCATTAAAGGTAAATATAATATATATAAGAATCATATAAAAGTATTTTCTGTTCCAGTAGTTTCTTAAATATTCTTCTAAACCTCTTATATAGCAACATAATAATTATTATCGTCATAAATATTTCATTTTATCCTTATCATATTTGTTGCCATGAAGTCATCCTATATTACTTGTCATATCATACCATAGGCTTATTATGTTATCAGTGTATGTTGTGATATGTGGGGTATCTCTCTTTTTTTTTATTATGTATAAATAAAAATGAAGATATATATGTATACACCAATATTTTATTTTACACACATATATACACACCAATATTTTATTTTATATCGACACTATATGTTATAATAAAATATTTGTAGTTTATTACATTGAGCAATATATATACATACATACATATATATATATACATATATATATATATATATATATATATATATATACGTGTGTGTGTGTGTTATGTGGTTTTGTTATATAAGATAAAAATAATGTGATACAATTACGTGAGTTGTTCTACAAGTATTTCATTAACTATAATGTATATCTATCACTAGATAATGACATGATTTTCATGCATTTCTATATTTTTTTAGGTAATTTTTGCGATTCATCTGGTTCTTGTAACATGGTAATTACAAATTTAATATGATTTCTATATCTCATTATATTATTTCTTACATTATACTTTAAGTTAATGCAATAACAATTAATACTTAATAGTTAATACTTAAATATAATGTCAAATACTTTTTACCAGGGGTATTCAAGGATGTTGGTGCCCAAAATCTGCAATGATGTACAATTTACTATTTTTCATTTGCTTACTTTGGGCTGTGCATAACATTGAATCAGATGAACCATTACAATTTGTAAGTTGTTATAAGTAAAAAAATAGCTCTAATCTATGTGTCTAATCTAAGTTATTACATATAATATTAATAATAATTTTATACAAGCTAAAACGTTATTTGTATTCTTGTAGGCTCTCTTCATAAACGTTTTATCAATATTTTTTGACATAGTGACTTTATCTGTTTACTATCCAATCGGTCTAGCATGTAAGTATGTTCAGACAGTCGTATATGTGACTAATGGACGACATGTAAAAATTACAAATTGTTTGTTATTCTGCCCAAGCAGAAGATGTATTTGAACTCACCAACTTGTAGATGCGTCTGATAAGTTTAGTGCAGCGTTTATGATAATAAACCTGGTCGTGCGTGTTGTCACGAGTATATATCTATTGCGGATAGGACAAGCAAGAGGTGGAAGTCTTGCTACGATGTTTACACCCTGTCCTGCCATGGGTCAGTAGTCCATAGGATACAGATGTGCCTTGTTAGCCTTGTATTGCTTCTACAATTTTCTGCTTTACGTATGTGCTTGATGAACGCTTTATTTTTACGTAAAGTATCATTTACTTCGATAGTTTGTTTGTGAACATTTTGTTTTCGTTTGTGGTATTTTATAGTTAATGATTATGCTTGAATGATTTGCTATTATTTTTATGTGCTTCTGTATTATGGATTATATCTCGAAATTTGCTGTTTGTAAATAAATATCACTGTAATTTTAAAAATATAATATGACATGATTTCTTTTACATTACAGGTATAACTCGACAGGATTACGAGGACATATCCCATCCGATACCTCAAAATTCTGATTTCGTTGGAATTTAAATTATTTTGATGGTATATGTTGTAAGAACTTATAATGTTCGATCTTGGATTTGTTTTTTTGTGGGCGGATCATTTAACATAAGCTTATATGTACAATGATATAAATCTCACATGATATATTTTCATTATTTCTTATATTACAAAACAACGAACAAACAGAGACATAATTAAATATTATCAAAGATACGTACCAGTGTGAACATAATCGATCAGATTTTAAATAGAACAATAGTGCCAATTTATATTTTAATGAATTATACTTTCGATCAAATATTTCGATGTTTTATAAAATTTCGTTCTTTACGTCGATCCGTTAATAATAACTAATGTTGGCACAACATACGTTTATTGTTTCTTATCGTAATCATTTGTTACGTGCATGCATATGATCTAACATAAACAAGTAATATTGTTAAATCGCGTTAAATGTTTCTATTAATTATATATGAAATACTCCGTAATTATCACATACTTATGTATATATGATAAATTATATATATACAAACAGATTTAATATATTATAGATCTATTCTGTACGACTACTTTTATCTGCAGTTTGCAAATAAAATTCTTTATAACAATGTAACAGAACGTTTAGAAAAATTATTTCTATCTCGCATGCTTATCTATGAAAATGGATGAAGATAAAAGAAAAAAGAAAAAGAAAAAGAAAAAGAAAGTAAAGGTGGGGGAATATAAAAAAGAACATACGTACGACGTACGTACAATGTACACACATGCATATATACATACATACATACATATATGCATATATATAATTCTACATCATACGATAGAAATTTTGAACGTGGCGCTAACCGAACGGTGGCGCCTAAGCGTCGGCCGCCAGAGGTCGCCAGGTTTGAGGTATAAAATCG
>NC_060964.1:826570-854070 GCF_910589235.1 Vespa crabro
TTCCGTACTGAACGAGAGAGATCCAAAGAAGCATAAACGAGCTCCAGACATAACACTCGTGACTTGGCTCCCTTCCTCTCTCTCTCTCTCTCTCTCTCTCTCTCTTTCTCTTTCTCTTTCTCTTTCTCTTTCTCTTTCTCTTTCTCTTTCTCCCTCTCCCTGTTTTCTCTTCCATCCGTCCTTCTTTCTCCGAAGAATTATCGAGGGAGTGTCACCGTGATGCACCTGCCTCTTGCTCTCTTTCTCTCTCTCTCTCCTTTTCCCTATCTCTTTCTCTTTCTTGCGTCTCTCCTTTTCCTCGTACTCGCGCCTCCTCTCTCTCTCTCTCTCTCTCTCTCTCTCTCTCTCTTTCTCTCTTTCTATGTGCGTATGTATATATGTGTGTTTCTTACACTCGCCTTGGCTCGCGAACATCGTATTCGATCGCAGTGGTGCATATCGAAGAGCCAACACATATGCACATAACGTATGGGTCAAAGATATGCATTACCGCGGTTATCACAGAGACATCTTCGATTCGTTTTGAAAATTTCCTGGAGGAAGCATGTAAATCATGAGGATTTCGTGGACCAACGTGACTCGGGTCGAGAGAATCGAAGAGATTGGAGAATGGAGATTTGTTTTCGTGTTCTTTTTTGCTTGTTTGTTTGTTTTTTTTCTGGTTTTGTTTTATTCCAATTTACTTTCTCTCTCTCTCTCTCTCTCTCTCTTTCTCTCTCTCTCTCTCTCTCTTTCTCTCTCTCTCTCTCTCTCTCTCTCTCTCTCTCTCGTTCGTTCGTTCGTTCGTTCGTTCGTTCGTTCGTTCGTTCTTTGAAATCCAAAGTGCGTTCAGTGTACGTACGCATAGGGAATATCGAGGCCGAGCATAATCTACGTTTATAGGAGGGGCCCGATGAGCATCTGCTTCTACCCCTCTCGCCCTCGTAGCTGCCATCCCTCGATGCCCTCTACCCCTCTTAAACCTTCCTCTTTCTCTTCCTCGACAAGCATCCTCCCACCTTCTGTGCGATCTCTCTCTCTCTCTCTCTCTCTCTCTCTCTCTCTCTCTCTCTGTGTGTCTCTCTATCTATCTATCTCTGTCTCTCTCTCCTTCCTCATCTTCCCTACGAATACTCACGCGTGCGCTCTCCTACGCTCTTGTCGATAGATCACGTAGCTTTCCGCTTAAACACAAAGCATTATCTCGACTATTACTACTGTCTCAACGTAATAACACCCTTGCATTAACCGGTCGCGATCCTACATTGAATTAGATACCGTCTAATTCATAGGATCGACCCAAGATTTCTTTCTTTTTTTTTTCTTTTTTTTTTCTTATTTAGTCTCTTCTACTACCTAGGAATCTAGAGGAACTACGAGCTCTCCTTCTAATATCCTTCCTGTTTGATCTTTGAATTTTTATTATCTCATTATATCTTCTTCTTTTTCTTCTTCTTCTTATTCTTCTATTTATTCTTCTTTCCTTTTTTCTAATTTTGACGAAAAAAAAAGAAATAATATAAGAAATCAAAGTATTCGTAATAAATTTATTAATTTAGTAATCGCTTATCGTTTCTTTGATAATCTTTAAAATATGAAATGTAGTACAAAAGGAAAAAAAGAATTGAAGGAAAAATAACAAACGATTGAAAAGAAAAGATCGAAATCGTAACGATAAGGACGAAAGAAGCACGTGCTTTCTACTTCTTCTCGATTCTTCGTAATCGTCGTCATCGTCGTCTTCGTGTCGTCGTCATTGGTGTATGTACGCGGCGGCCCGTTAAGAGCAATTTGCGGAAAGGAAACGAAAGAAAAATGAATAACATTCGAAGGCTTTTTACGCGGAGAACACGCGACCGCTGGACGAGAATTCCTGACTAATGCAAGTCCCTCGTTACTGAACGGCGCACGCCATTCGCTTCGCTCCCGTTATGGTCGATATGAATTTGCCACAGTGCGAAACACCACCGACTATTTTGCTTCCTCCTCTCTATCTTTAGTTATCTTTCTTTATTCTCCATCCTCTTTCTCTCTCTCACTCTCTTTATTATATAGTTCTCTTTTCTCCATACCAACTTCTCTCTCTATCTCACTCTCTCTTTTTCTCTATTATATAGTCTTTTCTTCTCCCACTCAACTTTTCTTTCTCTCTTTCTTTCTCTTTCACCCTTCTTTTCTTTTCTTTCTCTCTCGATAAATTCGCGATGCTCTGTGTAGAAGAGCAAAAGTCCATTAGCCGAAGTACAAGTGGGTTACGGAAAGCGCAAAACCGAGTAAAAAGAATACCGATGAGTATTCTTGGCTCGACTTGTATAGAGAGAAGGTTCGAGCTCGTTTTTCGCAAAGAATCGAACGTGAATAAAAGTATTCGTGAATTACGAAAAAAATTTCTTACGAGGAATAATAGTTTTTTCGATTTACAAGGGTTGCTGATCGATGATAAAGAGAGAGAGAGTGATAAAGAAAGAGAGAAAGTGTGTATATGTATGTATGTGCGTACGTGCGTGCGTGCGTACGTGTATGTGTTAAGATCTTGAAAACATCGATTCTAACAGCGAAACGTTCTTCCTCTTCTTTTGAAAAACTTTTCGTTATACGAAGTTTCTTTTTTCTTACGAGAAAGGATCGAATAACGTCGAGAGAAAGAGAGAAGGAATACCTATCGTTCTAGAGAGCCTCGGTGTCTCTCTTAGCAGCCTGACTGAAAGTACCACCCTACGAGGCACCGTATCCTGGCACGGTATCCCCTTGCCTTGCATTGGCGTAGTCCAAGAGATTCTTATAGAACAACTATCCTTTTATACTTAGAGATATATATAGATATGTATACATGCATTTTACTTGAGATCTACGAAGACTGTTTTCTTAATCTTCTTGATCCTACTTCAAAATCAATCGATGTTATTTTGTTTCGTCAATTTTTTTCTTGTTTATTTTGTTCGTACGTCGTTAAACAACAACAAAAAAAGATAAAAAATAAAAGAAATCTGAAAAAAAAAAATAAATAAAAAAAAAGAAAAGAACCGCTAAGAATGATAGAAGAGAACACTTTAAAACATCCATTCGTCCGTAAGTCGATCTTGAAACTCTCGTCGTCATCGAGATAGAGAGATCGAGTTACGTTCAAGCAAGTACGCTTTGATGTAAAGTGTCATACAGACCACCCATGCTGTGAAGGCGTACGAGAAGCCTTACAACACGTCGCGTTTACTATCCACTCAACGTAATTCATTGACTGACAGGAAAACGTTCGACGAATCTGTTAAGAATTTCTTTTCTTTTCTTTTCTACTTTCTCTCTCTCTCTCTCTCTCTCTCTCTCTCTCTCTCTCTCTTTCTCTTTATATTTCTTTCTTTCTCATTTTTTCTTAATTTTTCATTACATGAGAAAAATTCTTCGATAGTTAATTTAATATAAGTTAATAATAATACAAAAACACACAGAGAGAAAGACACGATCGCATATATATATATATATATATATATATATATATATATATATATATATATATGCGCGTTTATCGGACGATGTAGCACAAATGGGGAGAAAGATTTTCATCGTGTCGTTTTCAGGCACGCGACAAAAATTATAGGACCACCTGTAAAGCACCGATCGGGTAAGCTTCGGACGCATGTGCGCGAACAACGTAACGCACCCAAGTATGTATGTATGTATGTATGTATGTATCTACGTATGTATATACGTATATACGTACGACGATGGCACACGTGCGAGTTACTCTCTCTCTGTTTTTCTCTCTTTTCCTTCTCTTTCTCCTTATGACACCGACCTGCGTCACGTTCCAAATAGACATCTGGCCAGATTTCCTTAAGTTTGGTCCACGCGTGCGCCGCGTACATAGGTACACGTGTACGTATACATTTACGCGCGAGCACTGGTGTTGCCACGCATTTGGGTCCTGGCGCCGTTCGGAAGAGGGGCTCTGATTTTTTGGCAGGTGCCACTGTCCTCGGGCCAACGTCACCTTACGATCTTATGCTTTCAACGACCCCGCTTCTAACAGTTAGCACGCTCCACGGAATTTCCCAGAAACGTCGATTCTAATCGAAGTAACGCAACAGGCCATACTATTCCTCTGTACCTACTACCAACAGTCACACGTGCTTTCTTTTGCTAACGCTTTATTGACCGATATTATATAAAATTATATATGTGTATATTTGTCGAACGTTTTGCTGTCAGTCATTGAATTATGTTGACAAGATGGTAATATATGTGCGTGTACGCGCGCGCGCGCGCGCGTATGTAATATTTAAATTATATGAATTATTTACATTATTAAAAAATAATGAAATATACATATAAAATTTACATAAAATATTTAAATATATATAATATAAATATATATATTTAATATATATATTTTATATATATTACTATCCGCTTAACACAATCATATATGACCGAATGCTTTCTATTCCCGTTTTTTCAATCTCCTTAACATATATTTTATAAAATTCTTTGAAATGTATAACAATGGAAAAGAATTGTTAATTTTTTAATCAGTAGTTAGGTAACTATATTTTTCACCTAATATTTTTCGATCTATAAACACGTGTATTTAACGTATGCATTTCATTTTTTCTAATTACATATGAATTGTTATAAACGAAAGACAGGAAGTTTTAAATAAATTATCTTGTTCGTATGTTAAACATTATAACAGAATAATATCTAAATATCAAATATCGGGAAAATGTTTTATTTAAATGATTATACGTTCAATCACTTGGTTATCATTTACGTTATGATTATTCGTTCTTATCGTTCTTATGATAATGATTTTAAATTCTTATGATATGATTTTAAAGTGAATAAATTTGAAATGTAATTTGTACGATCATTCGTGTAAAGAGATCGTATGGATGATTCTATACATTCCAAAACAGAGTAGAAAACAGGGATAATAAGAATGTTCCGATAAGATTGTCGTCTCTATCGTTCGTTTATTTTTTTTTCTTTCCTTTTTTTTCCTTTTTTTTTTTTTTTTTAATTAATTTTATCCTCAAATAATCGTTTAAAGATAAAGGAAATATTTACTTTCTTTTCGTCGAGCAAAGTCGAACCGTCGCGGAAGGAAAAATGGCGTCTAAAGCACGAGCACAGGGTCACCTGTTGAACGTATCCTCGGGCTATAGAGATGCCTTCATCTCCAACCTTTTCGAACCTTTCCTTGTTCTGTTTCTCTCTTAGCTTTACTTTGTAGAAAATGTGAATGAAAATCTTTCTAGCGAGATCGAGTGAAAACTAAAACAAAACGAAAACAGAAAGGAAAATAAAGGAAAAAGAGAGAGACAGAGACAAACGATCTTCGATCACTCTCGACGGCACGTGTCCTCCACTCTCATGCATCTTTTTTAATATGGATTCCGTGCGTAAATCGGACGTTTTCACCGATCACGGAATCGAACCGTTGTACTTTTACTCGGTCGAACTTCGTTCGATACTGTCCTCGATTCCGGACATCGAAGAAAATTGCATGTATTCTCCATTTTGGACCATCTTAATATCAAAGTCCTATATGTCTTTAGGTTACATCGAGACATTTCATTTTATTATGCTTTGTCGATACGAATATTTCATTTAGTTATTTAGTTTCATTCAGTTATCTGTAAAGCAATGGTATCGCATTCATGAGTAATATCATCTATAGAAAGATATTTATAGGGAAAAAAATCTTATATAAAGTTTCGTCAAAATCGTGTTGAATTTATAATTCATGTATATAAGATATAGATTAGTTTTATTTCTTCACATAAATCGATTCATTTTCATTCAATCCATTAATATATATATATTTTGATGATGATATAAATATTAAATTATGATATTAAATTAAAAATTACAAATTCAGATTGATATTGTATAATCCATGTAACCGATCAATATATTATACTAATTCAATAGAAATTAATCGTAAATAATAAAGAAAAATAATAGGAAGTTGAAAGTTGGCCGTCACTGGAGCCCCCGTGATCCGCGCCACTGTCCTGCAGTGGGCCCCTTCTAGGGTAACACGAAGGGGGGCACCGGCAACGACAGCTGCTGCTGCTGCTGCTGCTGCACCTTCCCCCTCTCCACCTACCTCTCTTCCTCTCTTTCTTTCTCTCCCTCTCTCCCTCACCACCCTCTCCTCCCGCAGGGCCCCTCGGCACGCCGGCATCCCCACCATGGGGACCCATGGTCGCGTGGCAGTCAGCCTTCTCCACAAAATACACCTTCGCTCCTTCCGTTTACTACTCCCGAACGGCTCAACGGACGATTCACCCCTCCTTTATTCCCTGCTTCCTCCCTCCCTCACTCTTTCTCTCGCTCTTCTTTTCTATCATTCTCTTACTACTCAGTTCGTCCATCGTCCGTGGCGCTCATACCTCGACTGAATCATCATCGAGCTTTTTCCTACGTTTATCCTTCTATACTACCTCCTCCTCTTCCCCTTAATTCTCCGCCTCTCCCCCCTTCCCAAATCTCTACTTCTTTACTTCCTTCGTTATTGTTCACATCTTCTTTTCATATTCTTGGCTTAACCGATGCGCTTTCTCGCATTCTCTCGTATCAAGCTTCGATATATCGCTCGTGTTTCCCATTGTGCCGGCTGAAAGAACTAACGGTTTCTGGTTCTTTCTCTCTCTCTTTCTCCCTCCCTCTTTCTTTCTTTTTTTATTTCTTTCTCTCTCTTTTTCTCTTTCCTCTCTCTCTCTTTCTTTCTCTCTCTTTCTCTCTTTCTCTTCTCGTTCCCTAACCTTTAACGAGACCACATTTGTTATCTTTGTATCTGATCGTGACTTCTCGATACAACGCTTGTACTGGACAAAACGGAATTTCAAGTATCTTGCCGCTGCTACTATTATTACTACTACTACTACTATTACTACTACTACTACTACTACTACTACTACTACTACTATTACTACTACTACTACTACTACTATTACTACTACTATTACTACTACTATTATTACTACTACTACTATTATTACTTTACTACTACTACTATTATTACTTTACTACTATTACTACTACTACTACTACTACTACTACTACTACTATTATTACTTTACTACTACTACTACTACTACTACTACTACTACTACTACTACTACTACTATTATTATTATTACTTTACTACTATTACTACTACTACTACTACTACTACTACTACTACTACTACTACTACTACTATTATTACTGTACTACTACTACTAGTATTACTTTACTACTACTACTACTACTACTACTACTACTACTACTACTACTACTACTATACTACTACTACTATTACTACTATACTACTACTACTACTACTACTACTACTACTACTACTACTACTACTACTACTACTATACTACTATTACTATTACTACTATACTACTACTACTATTACTATTACTACTATACTACTACTCTATTATTACCATTACCACTATACTACTATTACTACTATCTTAATACTACTATTACTACTACTGCTACTTATTTTATTTTTTTAGTATAGATAATAACTAAGTACTTCCTATCCCTTCACTAATATCTCGTTACTTATTATATTGTTGTATTCATTTTTTTCCTTTGTTAAAACGTTATAAATGCAATGATCGAAATGAGTATTGCTTTTCAATAAATGATATTTAGTAAAAACAAAGTGCTATACTATAACTTAACATAAAATAATTTTATTGAGTTATGGTAAAAATTGAATCATCGATCTCTTTTCTATTGACAAAAGAAATATAATAAAAACGGGCAGAGGACATTCAAGGAAACTTTGTTCTTCATTTTTTCTTATTCTTTCTCTTTTTCTCCTTCCCCTCTCTATGATCTTCCGATCCTTTTGCCCACCCGCGGGGGCCTCACCAGCACACGCGACGTCTTTTAGAATTCTCAGCAGTGGGGGTTGAGTGGAGCGTGGCAGAACTCTTCTTCACGAATTTCGCTCTCTCTCTCTCTCTCTCTCTCTCTCTCTCTTTCTCTCTTTCTTCTTTCTTTCTTTCTTCCTCTCTCTTTGGGCCTCGGTTTTAGTCTCTCCCACTCTTCAGCATCACTGGCACAACCGCTATTTCTTCTTCTGAGCCTTGTCATGGCTCATGCTGCAACAGATGCTACAGCGTTTAGTGAGGAAGGGTATTCCGTATCTCTTTCTAAGCTTTCTATACTGTCGGATTCTACGAGGCAAAGTATCCTTTTATGATAATGCCGATTATTATCTTGGATGTTGATGAAAAAAAGGAAAAAAGGAAAAAGAGAAACAAAAAAGAAAAAGACGTGGCCGTGTCCAGGACAAAGGAATAATCTTCTGTTTAAATAGAAACGAAGAAAAAATTATCATTGTCATTATTATTGTTATTATTATTATTTATATTATTTATAATCGTTCAAAAAGATCGAATATGCTGTTACGTACACGTACATGTATTTATATGTATATACTAGCTAATTATTTTTCCTTCATTGATAGATTCCAATGCTCTGTGGTTTTCGGCTGTTTATGAAATCCCCTAAATAACGAACAGACGGTCTATAATATTTGAAAATATAATGTACATGTTCTTTCGATTATCCTCAGTACGTTGGGTCCAGTGTTATATTTTTGGGTTTTCGAAACCTTCGCTCGTGATCAGAGGATCCCAAAAATTTTCATTGAAAATCTGTATGCTGTAAGAAAAATTGCTTTTAAATCGTTCTTCCGTTTTTTCTTTTCAATAAGTCGAATATAATTATTTTTCAGAAAATGATCATGTTTATTGAATATACAAATAGACATTCAAATAAATCTATCATTAGATGTTATGTATAATTATTTTCAATGAAATTTTTAAAAAACTTTTTTTTTTTTGACATAATTGTTTGAAAATTAATTATAAAATAATTATATATATATATATATATATATATATATATAACAGAAAAACAATGAAACTTTGTAAATTTATTTTTATAAAAATCACAATATATAACTGATAAAATGTTAAATACATAAGTTGAGGTTGAGCACCAATGGCTACCTGAGCTCTTGTCTACATTTTTTTTTTCTCTTTTTCTCATCGACCTCTATTCTTCCTTACTATGTGTAGAGGTGTGCGTTTCCCTTCTATCTAACAGGGTAGAGGAGGGCTCCAAAGGTGGTGAACACCCTTTTCCCCCGTTTCCTCGAGCGTTCACCAGCGGTCGTGAACTTTTTTTTTCTTCTCTTTCTTTCCTTCTCGTTCTTACCTGTAAAAACATCGAACACCCTTTTGGGTCGCGTGGCACTGCACTGGCACAGCACACACGCGAATACCCCCACAGAAATGCCTCGTTTGGGGTGCACAACTCTTCTTTCTCTTTCTCTCTTTTTCTTTTTTTTATTCTTTCTTCATAATGTAGCAAAATATATACAGGGCGTTTCTACGTATCGAAATTTTCTTAATCTTTTTATCATGATTTCAAAGATACAAAATTTCATAACATTTAAATATTGTTTTGTTGAGAATATAGAATTGAAATGTGATTAACTTTGATATTGATATGATTAAAATGAGTTTGATAACGAGCGACGATATTTATTTTAATATGAAAGAAATATATCAAAATAAATGATACATTTTTCCAACTGAATCGACGGCAAATCAAAGATAATTAATAATTTATATGAGTTGTTACATTCGAAATTAAAAGGACGAGGATACAATGATTATAAAATAGGAAATACATGCGATAGTATCCAGATAGAGTACATACCTATCTACGTCATAAATTTCTAAGGTAGAGATAAAAGAACTATCGTTTGACTGCTCGTTGAATTAATTGAATTAAGACGATCGATACAAGCAGGTGTTAGATTCTATCTTTGATGGTTTTACGAGGTTCCGTGTACGCCACTATCATTGCGATACGTCTGGTGAGATTTTTTGGGTGTTCATAATTATAAATCGATTACACACACTATATTTATATGTGTATATACTCCGCAGATGCCGAAATAAAGTAATGATAGAAATTGATTGACATGCGGATAACGTGACGTAATAATTTTCTACATGAAATCAGATGAGATATTAAGACGTTATTTACTTAATTTATTGCTTATGCAAGGAGAATATTTTCTTTTTTCCTTTTTTTTTCTTTTTTTAATTTCGGTTTGGACATTTAAAAAAAAAAAAAGGAAAACAAACAAAAAAGAAAGAACGAAAGAAAGGAAGGGGAAAAAAAGGAGAGAAAAAAATGAACAGAGAAACTCGGCTCACCGTGGGCGTTCGGAGAATACAAGCTCTTCTCATATCGCGAGAAGGAAGAATTTCTGTTGGCAAGGTGCAGCCAGGAATCCGAGGTCAAAGTCCAGACGAACATACGAACGTAGGAACGAACGAACGAACGAACGAACGAACGAACGAACGAACGAACGAACGAACGAACGAACGAACGAACGAACGAACGAACGAACGAACGGTCATCCAATCCTGGAGCATATTAAGGACGCTCGATCGAGCGCGTAATCCTGCCGTTTAGCGTGTAAACTTGTCCCTTCCCGTGGAATTTTCAAAAATTCGCAGACGGTGGCCATGTCGGAGGCGTGCGAAGCGTACTCTCGTTCGGTACGCACGTTAACGATGCGATCCGCTCTACTCGGCCATTAACCCGCGTGGTAAACCGGATAAAATGTGAGTACGCTACTCGTATACAAAAGGGGTGGGGATATCTCTCTTTCTCTCTCTCTCTCTCTCTCTCTTTCTCTCTGTCTCTGTCTTTCTCTCTCGCTCTCTCGTTTCGACGAGTGGCCGTATTAAACGTGTCACCTACGCCAACTGCATTTTTGCGTACACACATATAGTTCGACCACCAACCATGAGGAGTATCCCTCGCTTCTCCATTTTCTTCTCTCATATCCGTTGGTGCTCTTCTATTGTTCTCCCTTCTTCACATTTATCGTCCCTTCGATCAGGTTAATAAATGATATATTACGATTTAGGTAACATGGCTTTTGATGTCCGATCAGATACTTTAATATTCAAAGATGGATGAATTCTCACGTATCTCTACCACGTTAAATTCCGTTTAATATTTAATTCTATATGATTATTTAAATGCAATTATCTTGCATATTAGTCGAATCGTAAATAGTCGATCCTTCGTTTAGGATAAATTGATTAAATAATTATGTTTTATCATTGGTAGAATGAAAGAAACGTTTAGAAGGGGTAGAGAAGAGAGAGAGATAGAGATAGAGAGAGAGCGAGTGTGAGAATAAAAGTATCGGATGATTTCTAATCATGGCGAGGATCCGAAACCGATCGGTACTTTGCGGATTTTCAGGCAAACGAGGCATAACCACCAAATCGCGGTCGTGTCTCGTTCGATGAAAATCGCTTGCTCGTACAACGCGGCCGCGGTTTTCGAGGTTGTGTCGCGTGTTTCGCGTGTTTCGAGGTGTAATGCCGAATTGATGCCAGCCGAAATCCGTGTAGATGGTATCGTTCCACGGCCTCCCATGGTTATGCCTCTCTCACACTCTAACTGACGCTTAAATGCGTTACAAATTTTCTATCGGCTTCGCCGATCATCTCTTTCTCTCTCTCTCTCTCTCTCTCCCTCTTTCTCTCTCTCTCTCTCTCTCTCTCTCTCTCAGTACTTTCTCTTCTCGCCTTTTCCATTTGCATTCATTTTGCTCTTAACGACTATCGTTACGATATATATATATATATATATATATATATATATATATATAGATTTATATATGTATATTTATTTATATTTTTGCCTTAAATTAACTTCTTTATACTACCAGTAAGCGACGTAATTCTTTCTTTTTCTTTAACCTCACAACTTATGATCTTGCGATTTTAATTGGAGTTTTTCCTGAACGATTATAAACACCGATCGTAACACAATCTCTTTTTTTTATTTTGTTTTATGTATTTGTTTATTTATTTATTTATTATTTTTGTTCTTTTTTTTTTAATTAAAAATTTGTCACAGTAAGTTATATTAGTAGATTTAATTATATCGTTGAAATATTAGTTGATTTAATTATATCATTAATTAAAATTTTAGTAATTATATTGTTTAATTAAAAAGAACAAAAGAAAATTGCACAATATGGAGAACAGCTTGCGAACGATTTAAAAAAAAAAAAAAAAGAAAAAATACAACTACGGCAATTTTTCTTTATACGAAAGATTTGTATAATATATTAAAACGATATAAATCCTTTTGTATTTTTGATTTGAAACAATTCATTGAAAAAAAGAGAGTACAGAGATAGATAGACAGATGAATCATATCAGAATGATCAATACTATAACTTGCCGATCGTCGAGTATTTCTTTTTGAAGAAGGTGTCCAACGAATCCCTCGATCAATTATTCTTCGTGAGAGAAGGATAGCACGTAGATGACGTCGACAGAGCAACACGGAAGACGAACTAATCGTCGCGACACGGAGCTCCCCGATGCTCAACGTTACGTCACAACGGTCGAGCGGGCTTGGCCCGGGGTTCTGAGGATGACACGATGGTCCATGGTTTAGCTTGTCCTTTGATGCATGATATTGCAGAGTCGGTGCCGCACGCTTCGGCAAACATGTCATGAGCAAGCCGAAACTGTTAGGATTCATAGTTATCTCGAGCGATCGTGCCCGTCGCTGGACATTCGCCCTATCGTCCACGCACGTCCCTACTATCCTGTAATATCCTGCTAATACAGCTCGTCCGTTTACACGTACTGCGTATTCCAGCTTCCGAATCCATTCACGACGACGAAGTGGAGGAGGACGACGACGACGATGACGACGACGACGACGACGACGACGACGACGACGACGACGACGAAGACGATGACAATGATCTTGTCTTCGAAATAATCCTATATATCCTATCACTACCTGCGTATCAGTTACACTACTACTACCATGCATTTCAATTACACTTTAGGTTTACACTTATCAATTAGCTATTTACAGGAAAACGTAACCAAATGTGACAATAATGATTTTTCTATACTTAATTTATTATTGCTTATTTTGTTTTGTCGATTAAATGATGAAAGTGTGTTTATAACATTCAGAAATAAAAAAAATATCCTTTCAATTTAGATCGTATTTTCAAATAAGATCTTACAACTAGTATTAAAAATTGCACCATGAATTACGTTAGTAATCATATATTACGAGCGCATACATAGTATGTTATCTATAACTTTTCCATAAAACGTTTCTTAGGGTTTTCTTATTCCATTCAATGTAATAATTTTCCTTTCAATCCATTCTATCTTTCCCTCTCCTTTTTCCCACCCTCGTTCTTTCTCTGTTTCTTTCTTTTCCTAAGACTATCATTTCTTTTTTACTATCGCCTACTCGGAGATTTATTTTCCTTCGTATCCCAATGCAAATGCTATAATAAACATCGAAATCTCCATTTTCGAAAGATGCAAGATTTTTTTTTCTGCGTTCGACTAATGCCGATTGATCCGATACGCGATATCTGTTCTTCTCCGCGAAAGAAGTAATAAAAAAAAAAAGAGAAAAAAATGAATTATAGAAGGACGGAGGAGATGCTAGCCGCCGTTTTATAATGTCGGATTTCGAAATGCAAATCCAAAGGCGATCGTCGTAAATCTTTTGAAAGACGTGGCGCGTGCACATACACACACAAACACATACATGCATATTCGTGTACGAACATATACATACATAGAAAGACGATATAGAAGTATATAAAAAACTTTAACGTATATATATAATATATATATATATATATATTTTCTTATATTTTATATATATATATATATATATATATATATATATATATATATAAGAAGGAAGCATTAATAACGGATGAAGCGAGTCTCGACTGTGGCAACCTCGTAATGTTTATATCTCGTTGGTTATTCCGCATACGTAGCCGACAAACAGAGCGCGGAAAACGTGCGTGTATCCCCGCCGTTCGGATTCTTAACGCGATCGCGGTTTTGATTTATAAAGACGCATTGCAAATTTATGTTCGGCATTAATTTTGCATCGACTGAAGCCGATACGTATGCGTATATCACTAGTCTTTCTTCGTATTCATCATCTTCCTCTTCCTCTTCTTCTTCTTCTTCTTCTTCCTCGTCCTCTTCTTTTTCTTCTCTATTTTTTCGTCTCGTTTAACGCGTACCTTGAATATTACCAATCCGTGAGTTGCCATGATACTTTTATATTCAAGCATTTGTTCCCTTTATTAGCTATATCGAATCGGATTATCATTAATGAAAAAATTCATTCTAACGATCATTTTGAAATTTTCAATCATAACGAGCACTCGTTATTATTATTATTCTGATAATAATTATCGAATATAAACGAGATGATGGAGAAAAATTAATCTTTCATATTTTAATGAGAAAACGAAAGAGTACGAAGTATTCTTGGTATTGAACTTGAATGGAATTACATGTATATTGTTATTTAAAATATTAATATATACAACGTGTATATATTAACATCAGTGATTAGATCATAGATCGATAATTATATAGAATATCGTTGCTCTTGTTACAGAAAAACCAGGCTTCCAATCACCTTATGGCTCCACGATGGACAACGGAATGGTAAGTCGGATTAATAAGTATCAAATTTGATCTAATCGTTTTTTATTCTTTTTTTATTTTTTTTTATTTTTTTATTTTTTCTTTTTTTTTCTTTTTTTTTTTTTTTTTTTTTTAAGTCACAGATATTTTTCACGATAATTCTTGATGATTTGACACAAGATGCGAGGAAATATTTAAAAAAAAGATTTTTATTCGTTCGTGTAATTTTGCTCCTTCCTTCTGGTTCCTTCGATCGAGTCTAAACTTTAAAACGCGGTTGGATTACGTAAGAAATAGGAGCGTAATAATTATTACGCTCGTAGGAGAGAAAGAAAATTTATCCGAAAAAAAGTTACTCGCGTTTCGTTTTCACCCCCTCTTTATCCTTGGTCCCTTCTTCATTTCTCCTCTCTCCTTACACCGTCTCCCGTTCCACCACCCTCGAATCCTTCGCCCTCCGCTTCTCCTCTATATATCTCCCCGCTTACTTCTTCGTCCCGCTCTCTGGCACCCTCGACATAATCCGAAAACTTTAGACCGAGAGCGATATTTTCAAGAAGTGGTTCTCACGCCGGCGAAACGTCTCCTATTTCTTACGAGCGACATTGTCTCCTTGTGTGTACGCTAATAAATGTGTGTACGTACCTATCTACCTATCTACTTACCTACCTACATATATACGTACATATATACATACGTACGTACGATGACATACTTTGTCCCAACGTAAGGTAACGTAACGTAACGTAACGAGTTCCGTAGATGTTTAAGTACTCCATAAAAGCTCTTACGTAAACCCTTTTCTTCGTAGTATATACTCAAGTTATTTTGTTAGCACGATCGGCTTATCGTTGACATCGTTCGTTCTTTCTCTCATTACTTTTAGCTCGATACGAGTTTACCTCATTTGCGATCTCTCTCTCTCTCTCTCTCTCTCTCTCTCTCATATTCTCTCTCTCATTCATCTCTTTCATTCTTTTTTTTTGTATTTTCTTTTTATGTTCCTTTTTTTTCTTGCTTAAAAAAGAATTAGAACATTAAACGTTCACGTACTATTCAATAAGCATTAAAACTCTTCGTCGAGATTTCCAAATAGTTGCCAAAAATAAAATATCATTGATTAAAGACACATTAGAACATTAGATTCACTGTTCTCGTATATATCGTACATGTAATTCGTAATATTTTTAGATTGTGGATAAGCTCGATGATCGATTTTTCATCGAAGAACGATCGAATGTTCTTTCTTAGTTTCTGTCCAACGAAATGAAATACTTCGGAAATTGATGTATGACGTACTCAAAGTAGGTGAGGGGTGGAGGTAGATGGGCGAAAGGCTGATACGAAATTCGATCGAAGGAACTGGGAATGGGTGGAGAACGAAAAACTACTGAAAATTGTTCGAAGGGAAGATAAGCCGGTTGAGAATCGCCAAGGTCTGAGTTTAATATCACTTACGTTCCGTCTGATCCGCACCAGGCGATGTATCTATACACTCTCTTTCCCCTCTTACGTATGTTCTTTCTCTTTACCCTTCTTCCTTAAACCCTTCTTCATCCCTTACTTATTCTATCCCTCCCCCTATTTCTTTTTTTCTCCTTCGTACTTTCGCGCGTTGTGCATCTATACGTTCGGCCTCTTTCAGGTGAACGCATATAAAACAAAGCAAGCGTGGAGAGCGGTGTAAGGGGTTAAAATGGCTCGCATGAAAAGTTACCCCGGAATATGGCTAAACTCTTCGTTGTAATTTCTTGCCTCTTGCGACGCTGACTTGTTATCCATTTATATACAATATATATATATATATATATATATATATATTTCTCTACAAGATCTTCCGAGATATGCGAGATATTTAAAATATATATATATATGGTTTCGTTCTTCTTAAGTGAAAAATGTGATAAAAAGAAAAAGAAGGAAAGTAGAAAAAAGAGCATATGGTTGTTCCAACTTGACAATTCTTCGTTTCTCAAATCAAGAAAAACGCATCGACGATTATCATAAAGTGAAGCTTTATATCTCATTAGATCGGCTTTTCCTGTCGCAAAATATCAAATTTATACAAGATGTTCTTGCATAGTTTATTTATACCTTGTTTCTTGGCAAGAGAGGCGTGTTTCTTTGACCGAAATCTCGTACAGCGAGTTAATTCTGCGTCATTTAGTAGAATCGCTTAAACGTGTAGCTACAATTTTACTTTTTTTCTCTCTCCTTCCCTCTCCCTTCCTACTCTCTTTCTCTCTATTTCTCTCTATCTCTATTTCTCTCTATCTCTATCTCTTTCTTTCTCTTGTGCGAGATAATTTTCTTGTTATGTAATCGATTTCATCGAAACGTTCGTCGAAAGATGTTTATAATGTACATTAAAATATTTACTTTAACAAAAAATGTAAAACGTCGCGTAAAGTCTTAAAGGTTTTTACTATCGCACGCTCGTTGACCAATCATTAAGATGTTTTAATCGGCAACCATATATTAATTTACTCGTGAATGCTACTCATCGTTGCTTCTAAATTCATATTAGTCATTTCCATAGTTATAGAAGGTGTGCCGGTGGTTGATGCCGATTGAATATAACTTTCTCGGCGTTATTATTATAGATTTTTCAGAAATCGTCGACTAATATCTAATCGACGGTCGTTAAGGTATAAACGATAAGGAATATCGATTTGACGGATGATTTATTGAAGTCCCCTTTGGAACTTCTCCATCCTTCATAGACCTATCTGATGCATCGCGAGAAAAAGAGAGAGAAAGAGAGAGAGAGAGAGAGAGAGAGAGAGAGAGAAAGAGAGAAAGGGGGAGAGAGAGAGAGAGAAAGGGGGAGAGAGAGAGAAAGGGGGAGGGAGAGAGAGAGCACGTATTACGTTTGCATACTTCGAGTAAATTTATTTATTTATTTTTTTTTTTTTTTTTTTTTTTTTTTTTTTTTTTTTTTTTTTTTTTAAAGAAAAATTATTCGATTTTATATAGATAGCAAGTATATGTATTATTATTTTTTATTTTCTCATAAATGGTGATATTTCAGAGAATTTGAAGTAAAATACTTTTTTAGTTTTTTGTTCTTTTTTTTTTTCTTTTAATTTTTATAATTGAATGTATTATTTATACGAATATACGTGAAAACATTCGAATCCCATTTATTATAAATTTTTCCTTTTTCTCAGATATATTTCAACAGAATTGTTCAATTATATCTACGTCTCGAAATATTTCCACCCAAATAAATTTCATTTTGTTTACATAATAAAAAAAATTCTATCGAAAGCAAAATGTACTTCACACAGAAGCTTGGAGTATTATTTTTTGTTATAAATCAATTTTTATTTAGTGGAATACGTAATAATGCCGAAATTATTAAAAGCATATAGATTGGTGCGATTAAATCTGTATATGATGTATTTATCGAGTGATAGCAATAAAAATTGTTTTTTTTTTCTTTTTCTCTGATTTCAGACGTACGGGAGCGGTGGTGGCGGGGGTGGAGGTGGCGGCGGTGGCGGAGGCGCGTTCGGTCCATCGGTCGGAGGTCCCGGCGGTGGGCCAGGGGGAGGTGGAGGTGGTGGCGGTGCTGGTGGTGGAGGTGCTGGTGGTGGTGGTGGCGGTGGGGCCGTCGAAGGCGCCACCTATCCCCCGGACTCGCCTTACTTTCCGTTTGGCAGTAGGGGTGTACCTCCCTCGGTCGTCACCCCCACCCCCGCCCCTGCAAATCCGGCGGCTCCCACAGGAACGAATGGTGCACGGTTACCCAATCCCACGGTTGGTGAGTATCAAATTAATAATCTTTATTATAAAAAAAGATGTGAACCGTGAATCTTCAAAGATCGAATGCCTTTGAAGTGATTTAAAAAGAAAAAATAATTCTTTTTTTTTTTTTTTCTTAAAATATGCTTAATTATTATTCGTAATAATTAATATTTCAGAAATAAGTTCTTGTAAATTGAAATATATACTTCTCGTAAATGAATTATTTCTTCTTCGAATAAAAAGGTTTATAGATTATAGATATTCTTTAAAAAAAAAAAAAGAGAGAGAGAAAAAACCCGATGATACATTTTATGATTGTGATAAATGAATAATTTATAGCAATGTTATTATCGTTTAGAATCAATTTCTGTCTTCTTTTTTTTCTCTCTTCTTTCGACATATAACTAGATCAATTTTTCTATCTTATTCTTATCACCGAACAAGCTCTGGTTATTTTTCATGTCATTGATGCGCGATGGCCTAGTTGCGAAGTAGTTACAACAAGAGATTACTCTATACGAGAATAGAGTGTCTATCATAAGGAAGATATAAATACGGAACTTGTTAAACGTCGAACAAAGAGTCGACATTTAGAATTAAATCGAAATATTATCTATACATATCATATTTATAAAATATATATACATATAATATATATATACATACACACAGTGAGTTCCGTACTATTTAAGAAGTACAATAGGGGCTGATTTAACATACAATAAGATAAGAAGAAATAAGATCATATAAACGCGATTTAATCTATTTGACTTTGTTTTCAATGTATTTCCTTATCTTCACAGGAGGTGTTCAAAATGACCTTGTTGCATCTGAACACAAGCCTGGAAACATTGTCTTACTCTCTCAATTTCTTCAGGTATTGTTCAGATTTTTTAAAAGCCTTGTACAATTCTCTCGCGAAATATTTCAACACTATCAATGGAGTTTCTCTACACGATGGATTCTTGGATTTAAGTCAGGAAATAAGATCTCGACGATCTATCAATTTATTTTGAGATCGTTCATTCTAAAATTGTCTCGAAAATCGTTTTAATTATTATGGAGTAACGTTCGAACATAAAACTTGTTGTAACTCAAAAACAAGGTCAAATATTTGGTATATGTTCACACAAACTTTTATCTTATTTTGATGCACTAAATGAGTTAATAAGTACCTGTCATACTTCTCAGGTAATAGTACGGTGTACCCTGTATATATATTCTTCGTAAATTTTAATCATATATATGGTTAATAAGGAAGATGGTTCGATCAATCGAAATCTCTTGTTTATCTTTCAGGTGCCGCCGCCGTAAAAAGGAAAAAGGACGTAAGTATACTTTTTTTTATCAATTATCGTCGAATTGTTGTCTAAAAAAAATATATAATAAAAGAAAGAATGATTGAAAAAAAAATAAGAAAAAAGCGAAAATAAAAATCAAACATTAAAGCATCCCGATGCAAGTGAAATTATTCTCTGATTTCGTTTGGACTTCGTTTCTTTGTATTCCATCTCGTGTTCGACCAATCGGATGGTACTTCGATGAAATAAAATTACAATCTTATCTTTTGTAAATTATTTTTACTTCATGCGAAAACAGAGGCAAGCTGTGCAAACAAACGTGTTAATCGTGTCGATCGACAAAAAAGAAAAAAAAAAGAAAAAAGAAAAATATAAAAAGAAAAAAAGAAAAAAGAAAGAAAAAAGAAAAGAAAAGAGAAAAAAAAGCGACGATGAAGAGACAAAGTCCAGTTTCAGTTTAAATGTCGTTCGTAAAAGCGACAACGATGACCGTTCGCGCAAAAAAGATTATTTTTTTTTTTCTTACTTTTTCAATTTCTCGCAGACTCTCGATGGAGCAGCGGACGGGGAAGTTGTAACGACGCAGCATTGGGTGAGTGATATAAGAAAAAAATTTTAACTTGCCCGACGCGCCGCGATCGAGTCGCGCGTTATCTCGTAACGCGCATCGCTTATCAATCAAGCTACTTACTTTACTACATACGTTCAACGTCGTTCGCTTTGCTCGCGAGAATGATCGTGAAAGCCATGCCGCTATTGAATTTAGGTTGTCTCGTAAATCACCACGGCGGCCCTTTTTCTTCTCATTAGGCTTTACTCTTTTCGCTCCCAGAGCAATGAGAAAACGTACATCTTCTCGCGTCGATGACGCTCCGATCGTAATCTTTACGACGAGTCGGACTCTCGCCATAACGATTTAACCGTTCGTCTGGATTACGTCAAGATAAAGGAGAAAAAAAGAAGAAAAAAAAGAAGAAAGAGAGAGAGAGAGAAAGAGAAAGAGAGAAATGAACTTTGACTCCGTTCAAGTTTTCCCATGAACGCTTTCACGACATCTATTTGATTTTCTCTTTCTCTTTTTTCCTTTTTTTTCTTTTCTTTTTTTTTATGTTTTTTGTTCTCGTTATACTACGGTGTTCGTTCTAGGAGTTGAATTTTACCGTACCTTTTTTCCTTCTTTTTTTTTTTAATTTCTCGTCCTTTTCCCCTTTAGCTATGCTTTCTTTTCTTTGTAGATTTCACTTTGTAGATAGAACGAATGTTGATTGTATTCTAAGTGATTGTATTCGAATTGAATTAAAATGACATTTTTCTTTCTCTATCGTTCTCTTTACCGTAACAATCTAAAAGTATTTCATTTCGTATTCGATAACTCGCTTTATGAAAGACCTCGAGCAGGACTTTGGTATACGTTTACGCGAAGCTCGCAATTTATTCTCGTATTTTGTTTAAAATTTGTATGTATGTACGTTTAAAATCGCTTAGCTTTGTCATCTTTCGTTGTCGATCTGTAATCATCGTGATGAAAAACCTGACACCCGTTAGTTTAACTCGCGTTGGATTATAGACGAGAGTTTGTAATTTAATGTCTCTGTTTAAAGCTTGAACAAGATTCTGTGGAATTAAACGACGCACCCATTGGTTTGTCTCTTGTATCCTTCTAAAGAGAGAGAGAGAGAGAGAGAGAGAGAGAGAGAGAGAGAGAGAGAGAGAGAGAGAGAGAGAGAGACAAACCGAGGCAGGATGTATGTATATATGAGTGTGCGTGAGCGAGAAAAAAGAATATAAAGCGATATTCGTATAGAAAGTGTTTATCGTTAGAAAGCTTTTATAAATATTGTTGACTAAAAAAATTAAATACATATTTCTTTTTCGTTCCTTATGAATTTAATTCTTCGATATCAAAAAAAAAAACTTTGGGATTTTTGAGAAAAATTATAGATAATGCTTTTTTGTTTTTTTTATTTCTTTTTTCTTTAATTTTTTTAATTTTTTTAAAGATTTAACTGTATTATCTGTATTGTCCTTTAAACAATTTATCGTCAAGTCGCGATTATTTTTTCTTTCAATTTTTGGAAACGAATTAATTTACGACGAATATAATTTATATCTATTATTATCCAATGATCCTGACTAATCTATTGTGAATGAAATTTATTCTATCGTATTGTTGAAAATTTTCGAAGAGAATTAATTTGGAATCAAAAAATTGTTTACTTTAATCTTTAATGAAAAATAATTGTCTGATCAATAGTGTGTTGTAATTAAACAGTTCGATAAGGTGATCAAAAATGAAGAAATACGATAAGATAAATCTAGCGATCTCGTTTACACCTTTCGACTATGCATGACGTAAGAAGGTCGATGATTTCGCTTAATCGAAGGCACTCCAATCATTACATTATCCTTTACTTCGTTGGAAGTTAATCTTATTTCGTCGAAGATTCTTTTCTTTATCTATCGTCAAAATGATATGAGATCGATGTATAAGTTTACGGACTTTATTTCAGACAGGATTTTACGTATTTATGATAAGAGAAAACTTTGATGTTGCTCCAAGAAAAATTTGACATTAGCTGTTTTCATGATGTTATATTTTTTTTATTCTTTTCTTTTTTTTTGTCTTAACGATAAATGATAGAATTTTTTTAATTTCAAATTCGACCAAGTTTTTCTTTTCATTTCTTTTCTTCTTTTCTTTTTTTTTTTTTTTTGACGCAGTGCCTAAAAAATCGATCGATTTATTTATCGAAATCTCTTCGGTTGGTTGTCTGCTGATAAGCTTCGAACGGCAAAACTATAAGATAAGAAAATATAAGCAAACCGGTCAAAGAAGTATATAAGAGGAAGAAAAATAGAATAGTAAAAGTTCGCGATGAAATATCTCGGTTTATAATGATGGTGTATTTCTTGGTACGCGAGCTGACGAAGCGCGGTGTATATTATGGTGAATACGTATCTACATTTCGTGGTGAATATTGCGTACTGGTCGATCGTTACTGGTACTCTCGTGAGCTCGTTCCCTTCTGTACTGGCACGTTCCACGGAATTTACGACGTCGACACCAAAGACATTCTCGAGTGTAGCTTGATCGCCGTTAAAACGCGTTGCTCCTCGTGTGTCGGACTATAGAAAATAATTTCGGGGTGACGTCGTGAACGAATAACGATAAATAACAAGGTCCATGCGGAACATCGTCATGCTCGAGAAAATTCACGAGTGTCCCACGCTGAACATCTTTTTATCTCTCTCTCTCTCTCTCTCTCTCTCTCTCTCCCTCTCTCTCTCTGTCTTTCTCACTCACTCTTTCTGTTTTTATCTATCTATCTTTTACTCTTCTCTTCTCATACGTTCTATACGTACGAGACCATAATAATAATTTATTCAACTACCAGAACTACGTGATTACATTTCTATTAGGAATATGGCTATGCGAATGTCGTCTGGGGTGTCGTAAATGCCTCACGCAACCCGCTGAAAATCCTATGGGAGTTTCACTTACTATTAGCCATCCTATGCGAATGGGAATTGGGGGAAGATCGAACGTGAATGTGTTATTCTTTTAATGTAACTTTTCTGGGTCTTCGATGTCGCCAACATTTTTCTGATTATTTTTTATTCCATTTCTTTTTCTTTCTCTCTTTTTTTTTCATTTTCCCTTAGTTTTTATTTTTTTTTCTTTTATTTTATTTTCTTTTCTCTTAAATAAGAAACAAATTCTACGACTCTTAATTCGGTTTGAAAACAAATATTTTTCTAGTTACACCCCAATACCCAACATCCCAATACACCTGTTTATCAAAGAATATTAATGATTTCTTCGTGCATAGACATGAGATGTTTACCCGGATCTATGTATAGGTATAGGTATAGATATAGATATAGGTATAGGAGTAATATACCGTACACAGATCAAATTTGAGATGGTTCACTTATTTCCGTTGGGAAATTGATTGCTTTATTATTTTTGAGGGGGGTGGTAAGTGGGATGGGTAGGGGTAATAGCTGGTGTTATGTTATTGTTTCCGTTCTAACAATTTATGCATAGGCATGCGTTGTATTCAAATCAGATATTAACACAATCGTTCTAAAATAAACAAATTTTAAGAACGGAGAGGAAAAGAGGGACCTAACGAACATGCAAAACGTAATCTTAAAATAATTTCGATGTGTCATATACTTCCCATTGGGAAAATATTTTCTTCGTTTTGTTGTCGTACAGATCAATTTTGTTCGAAATACCGAATTTCATTTGTTAAAACTTCGTTAAATATCACAAATCTTACGCGATCTTACGAAAGATCAAGATAACAAATATTTATCGGCTAATATTAATTACCCGTGAGCATATATCTTTATCCCTCTCTCCTCCCAGCCCAAAACAAAGAAAACAAAAATAAAAAGCACGATATTCCTTACATTATCACGTTTTCTCAAGGCACAAGAATTCAGGCAAGAGAATTCTGGACTCGCGTATTTGCGTATCGTAGATATATATATATATATATATATATATATATATATAATACATATACAAATACATACATATATACATGCATACAGGAGGGTCATGGTTATCGGTAGACCATATGGTGTCGCGTGCTGCGGTTGGCAGACCATGCAAGCGAGCACCAGCCGCCACTAGCAGCGGGTTACTCCTCTCTTCCTCAACGCCTTTCGATTTTGAGGAACGAAGGAAGCACGGAAGGAACGAGGAAAGTAAATGATGGCCGGGGGATTTGAGGTGAGAGGGGAGGAGTAGAGGAGAGGAGAAAACAACAAAGCCTATCGTCGTTCGCTCGATGGCTAATTCGTGATCTCGAGGAATGCAATCTCCTCGTGAAATTCGAGTATATATACAACGCAGAAAAGTTAGTTGGCCGTAACTGGCACGACGAGTTTACAGACTCCGAAGAGGATGGCGGCGCGTGTGCCCTAAAAGGGGGAGAATGGGAGGTGGGTATAAGGATATAAGATATGGGGGTAGGGAGGGCCCATTTTTCGATCCTTCGATCATCCAAATGTGCTCTATCTTTCTTTTCTTCTTTTCTTTTCTTTTTTTTTCCTTTACTTTTTTTTTCTTCCTTCCTCTTCTTTTTCATTCACATTTAACAAGATCGTACGATGCACAGTTCTCGCGTGCCGTCTGGCACTTCTTGTAATCCTAGGATTTTAACAATTCCACGGTTCATTGCTTCTCATCAAATTTAACAAGAGTTTACCTTGTAATAACGATCTCTTTAACGTTATTTATTCTTGTCCTTTTTTTTTCTTTCTTTTTTTATTTATCGACCTTGAGTCACGAGCTTTTCGTTAACGTTCCATTAAATGATAAAAGCGTACTTTTTTTCTTCTCCTCCTCTCTCCCTTCCTCTTTCCTTCTTTCGACAATCCGGTGAAAGAATGCGGATTTTTTTATTTTTTTTTCTTCTATTTTTTTGCAGTATCTCAACGTAAAGTAGCCCGGATTAGAAAATTAATCTCCGCGTTGCGGCGCTTACTTACCACGGAATGAGATTCAAAGGTGGTTAACGCGGTGGCCCAAGGCGAGGCCGATAAATTTTATCCCACGCACGTGTGTCCCACGCCTGTTTACATGCCTTTTAATGTACGATAGATTGTCTTACCTGTTATTTTCGTTCCCGCCTTTCTCCATTGATTTATAATATATCTCTGTTCCCGACGATATTTTTGTCCTTTTTCTACTTGTTGCAGTTTTGTCATTAAGTATTATTCGTTCACGTTCATACGAAATCGGAAGGATCGATTATTCGTTAAAGAATATTTTAAGATCAATCGTCGAATCAATGACCGATCATGTCGGTTCTTAACAACGAGTGCCAATTTTATGTCGCAGGTGTTTGAGAAATTATAAACGATGGCTCAATCAAGTTTCTATCTTTAATTCATTTAAAACATATTTTTGTATCGAGCGGTTTCAATTAACCAATCAGAACAACTCAGAAACGAGATCGTTCTCTTCTTTTTCTTTCTCTTTTTTATATACTTACTCGTAATATTTTATACAAATTTATGAAAACAATTAACGCTTTATCGTATTGATATTTCTAGTGAATTTATCAGGAACGTAATTACAATCACGATAGATTCAATATGAGAGTTGGTATATCGAAATTGAATACTGGTCTTTTTTTTTTTTTTTTCTTCCACGGAACTACTTAACGAATACATACATTTTATCATCACGAGTCGATCGTATTTTGAATTGATTTTTTGTACGATTATTTCTCGGCTTTTACTTTTATGATTCCGAGGTAGCAATTGAAGAAATATTTTTTTGATAATTTTCAAACTGTTATTTACGAGAATTACACATAACGTAAAATAAAAATTTGCATTTTGTTTGAATGTAATAAATTCAACGTTCAACTTGTAAAACAAAAAGTATTCAATGATTCTCGTTAAGATGTGACTTATTTTTCAAAATTCCGAAAAAAAAAATATATCTTTTGTTCCGTATATACACGGGTTTTCACCGCCGTTTCAACTACTACTATAGCGAAACGTTCGTGAAAAAACTAAAGACCATAATATTTTCGTCGTTACTATTAATAAGTGAATCTTACGGTTTTTAATTGCCCTTTGATACTGAATTACGAATTCCAAACGTTTAATTGCCGCAATAAAGTTCTCGTATACCCTCGAATGCTTATTACGGAAATCCATTCGTTTATGGAACGCGACCGAAACTTTACTCGAGGCGGTTTTATGTCGTTCCTTTATTTCCCTTCCGACTCGATTACAGCCTATCTACTTCTTCTCAGTTTACCCTTATTTTTCTTTTACGAGATCGCCTTCGAGATACGCGCTCGATCGAATTACGGTACTCTGTTCTTTTCGAATATCGGTGCCCACTTGATTTCCGCTAAATTTTCTAACAATTTCTCGTATATATCGACATCTCGAAATCTCTTTCTCTCTGTCTCTTTTCTTACCTTTCTTTTCTTTTCTTTTCTTTTCCTAATTATCTTTCCAACGGAAAATATTCGATAACGTGAATTGCCACCATCGTAAATATAATTCATAAATTTCGCTGATACATTTTTCAGGATTACAGATATTTGGGATTATAGAAAAAATTCAATTAGCTCGGACTAATTATTTTACCAATATTTTATTGTGTGAAACAAAAAAATTATCGAAAGTTACATTAAAAGCGTATAATTATTTGGGTACGCGATAAAGCATCATAATTCCTTGCGAATCTCTCCCTCTTTCTCTCTCTCTCTCTCTCTCTCTCTCTCTCTCTCTCTCTCTCTCTCTCTCTCTCTCAACTAGGAAGAGAAACGAAGTTACCGGCGAAGTGCTCGTAAACGACGAGGAATAGAAAAGCCGTCCGTAAGTAAAGGGGATCTCGATCTCGATGTGGTAACACGATTTAGTCAGCTTCGAGATGGCAACGTCTCGTCGACGAATCAATTATGAGAATCGCGTGCGAGTTCCTCGCAAGTGGATAGAAGAGGTAAAGGAAGGAAGGAGAACAGTGCAAGAAAGAGAGAGAGAGAGAGAGAGGCTGCTAGAGACGTTGAGCGCTGTTTGACGGGCACCTGTTGCTGTTAGCACACAAGCGAATGCCCCTTTAACGTGTACACCTCTCTCTCTCTCTCTCTCTCTCTCTCTCTCTCTCTCTCTCTCTCTCTCTCTTATTTTCTCTTTGCGCTACTTTATTTTTACTTTCCGGAACCAATATCTACCCACCCACTCTCCTTCTCGTCCACTTTACTTCGATACTCGTCGATCTAATCCTGACTTAAGTGGTCATTTTATAAAGTAGTATACTTGTATCTCTTGAAAAATATATGGATACTTGTAAATTCTGATTTTTTACGAATTCAGACATTGTTTAACCTGAGTTTTAGGGTTTAACCCTTTGTTTCCTTTGTTACGA
>NC_060964.1:864070-874070 GCF_910589235.1 Vespa crabro
GAGAGAGAGAGAGAGAGGGGCAGAGACAGAGAAAAGCGAATATTTGCGTGGTGCGCGCGCATATACCTATATCTTGGCTCTGTTACGCACTTTTACTACCCCTTTCATAACCCCTCTTTCTCTCATTTGGCTCGTGTGCGATCTCTCTTTGTTTTAGAAATTAGAACCGGATTATCGAATCCTCTGTTCATTCGAGTTACCACCAGTGATATCTTTGGATACTGTATGTAGAAACGGACCCTCAAACTGTGACTTTGTCCTATCTTTCGAGGGGATGATCGAATCGATTTACTCGTATTTCTCTATTCCCTCTCTGTTTCTCTCTTCTCTTTCTCTCTCTCTCTCTCTCTCTCTCTCTCTCTCTCTCTCTCTCTTTCCCTGTCTCTTTCTTTCTTACACCATTTACGTAGTAATTCCATGGTTATTTTCTTATCACCGAACAAGTAATTCATATTAATCGTATAGTTTGCTTCGAGCCTCCCAGCTGGGAGACAGTTGCGGGTAATGGCACGAGACACGCAGCGCTCTGTTTTTGTTCCATCTTCGAGAAGACTCAAGAGACGAGAAGGGCCCAGCTTACAACAACCCACGATCTTATTATTTTTCTTTCTTTTTTCTTTTCTTTTCTTTTTTTCTTTTTTTTGTTAAATTCTTTTTTGTTCGTAAGTTTTTTTGGGTTTACTCGAATGGAGTTCGTATGACGACGACTACGACGACTACGACGACTACGACGACTACGACGACTACGACGACTACGACGACTACGACGACGACGACGACGAGGACGACGACGAGGACGACGACGAGGACGACGACGACGTCGACGACGACGACGGTGACGACGACGATGGCAAAGAAGAAGGAAAAAAAGGAAGGAGAAAGAGAAGAAGAAGAAGAAGAAGGGTCGTCCGGGTCGACGACTCTTCACCTTTTCTTTCCACTCTCTGACCGTTCCTACTTGAGTCTCCTTCTTCTTCTCTTTTTTCTTCTTCTTCGTCTTCTTCTATTTCTCTTTTTCTTCTTCCTTGTTCTCCTTCATAAACTCGGACGTCTTTACACGAACGGACAAGGTGTAGAAAGAGCATGGTCGATCGCGTGGAGGAGTCACGGTTTACACAGTTGGCTCGGCGAGGTTACCTAATTATTTGTTGCACGTCCAATGATGAAACGTCTTGGAGTAACGTTACGTCGGCTCTCTTCTTCTTCTTCTTCTCCTTCTTCTTATTCTTATTCTTCTTTCGTTCCTCTCCTCTCCTCTCTTCTACGTCTCACACTTTTGTCCCACCTTTCCTTTCAAAGAGCGTAGCGAGCGCAAAACGAGAGAAGTCTTTGCGATGCGCCAGCGCCCAAGTGGCCCACTTTTCGATTAATACCTCGAGGTGATCCGACCTTTTCTTTTTTTTCCTTTTCTTTTTTCTTTTTTTTTCCTTTTTTCTCTTTTTTCTCTTTCTTTCTTTTTTTTCCTTTTTTCTCTTTCTTTCTTTTTTTTTCTTTTTCTTTTTCGTTCTTTCTTTTTGTTTCCTTTTTTTAATTTTTTTCGTTTTACTTTGGTAATCCAGCTGTCCAGAGTCGAGAGAGAGAGAGAGAGAGAGAGAGAGAGAGAGAGAGAGAGAGAGAAAGAGAGAAAGAGACAAACCTTTTCTATCGCGACAAAGAAATACGAAAATTCTTTTTAATTTTAATCAGATTCTGTTTTAACCTTTTCTATTCGATAATTTTAATGGGCTCAATTTTTAACAGACAAATTCGTTTGATTTTCCATTTTTTTTTTCTTTATTAATATAAGCTGATATTAAAGTACTTAAAGAAATTATTATATATATATATATATATGTGTGTGTATATATACATATACATATATATATATATGTGTGCGTGTATATATATATATATATATATAAGTTAATGTAACGATATTAACGTTATAACATCCTTGAATTTATTTTACAATAGGTATGTAGGTACGTAGATATCAAAAAGAGAGAGAGAGAAAGATAGAGAGAGAAAAGAAAAGAAGAAAAAAGCATATAATTTGACCATAGGGGAGATTAATGTAGGAATATAAAATGATGGAAAATACTATAACGATATGCTTTAAGTCGATTGAAAGAAAACAGATGTTCTCGTAAACTTTTTAAAGCAATAACTGCAAAATATGATTCATAAATATTAGTATTATCTATCTGACAATAGTTATCGTCGGGAAATGACTCAACCAAGAAAATTTCTGAGGGATCGATTTTTCTTACGAACTCTTACCTCCCTACCTTAGTCGAGGTCATTCCTATTTTCCTTATATCTTCTCTCTCTTTCTCTCTCTCTCTCTCTCTCTCTCTCTCTCTCTCTCTCGCAAAGAAAGATGTTTCGCGATGATAGCCATGGAAACCGTATGGCAGAGATCTCGGGTAGGTTCTCGAGAAACGTGAGGAGTACCCTTCGAGATTTACAGCAGACATATTAATGCCAACGAGTGCATCCAAGCTTTATTCCCACTTGGTCCTTCCAGCATCGTCAAATTTTCAAGTACGACGCTCAGCATTTAGCAGGAGTGTGGGATCTCTCTCAAAAAGCAAGACTCCTAAAAACCGGTCAACGATCTTGGAATCCTCCATATTTGGTCCGAGGGACTACGTGAAAAATTGAAAATCGAAACGTGGCCGTATCACGTATACGTGAGATAAAGAGGAAATGAAAGAGAGAGAGAGAGAGAGAGAGAGAGAGAGAGAGAGAGAGAGAGAGAGAGAGAGAGAAAGAGAGAGAGAGAGAGAGAGAAAAATAAAGAAGTGAAGAAAAAGGGAAAGGTAAAATGTTGATAATGATTTGAAATGCTTCGAAGGTTCGCCTTTGTAAAAATAATCGTTGGAAGATAAGAAAACAGGTAGTAAAATGTCATGTTCTCTACCTGTAGTTGCTGGTGGTGTATTGTTCCTATCTTCATTGTCAAACTTTTTCCCAAATGGCCCGATACCTGTTCGACTTTAATTATTTTACAACCAATAATAGCAACTTTCAAAGAAAATTTTCTTACCATTTGTTAGAAAGAAAATCATCTTTCGAATACCGCTTTATACCTATGAACAAACTCATCAATTTTTCTATCTATTTATGTTTATTTCTCTTCTCTACCATTTTCTAAAGGATAGGGTATTTCCCAGTATAATCATTATGTCATCGGTATGTTTGTTTCTTTTTACTCCTACGATCGTCCGATATTAATTTTATACATCATAAAAAAATGATCATTTGATCAAATGATCGATTCACAAGAAAAGAAAAGAAAAGAAAAGAAAAAAGGTATTAAGAAAGAAAAGGAACGATGATGAAATCTTAGGAGTGGGAAGGGAGGAGGAGGGAGGGAGAAGAAAAGGAAAAGTGATTCGATACTTTACTTACTATAACTTTACTCATAGAGAGAAATTATTTCAGTCTTAGTTCTTCCGTCGTGATCGCTATATAGTAGTTGGATTGAAATGGGATCAAGTGTGTTCAATAAAGCGGTCGCTCACACAATTGATGTCAACTCGTTCCGACATTGTTTTAGCATCCTTGTCTCCTCCTCCATCACGACCTCCACCTCCACCTCCTCTTTCAGTACTCGCCCGCAAACTACTTTACGTAAGAACGACCAATTTGCTTTCGATTTTTCGTCTTATTAACGTTCCTGTATCTTCTCTCTCTCTCTGTCTCTCTCTCTGTCTCTCTCTGTCTCTCTCTCTCTGTCCCTCTCTTTCGCTCTCGCTCTACCTCTCGTTCTCTCTCTTTTTTCTGTCTCGCCCACCCCTCCCCCTCCTTCATTCTCCAACGACTTTCCCGTCCCCACCCCTCCCTTTTAGTAATTAAAATTCCAATTGATATTATGTATATGCTTTTCCATCGTCGCTTTTAACCGTTACATAATCCTTATCGATGTTTCCTCGATCTCGTCTCCTTCGCAACGTATTACGCCTTTCGAAAACTTTCCTTCCAACGATTAATCCCTCCTCGTTGACGAACGAGAGGATCGTTATCGTTCTTCGGATAAGCCGTCGGAGTTTGGAGCTAACGGAAAAATCGTGCCGTGATCGAAGCAAATCGAACTTCCGTTAACTTCGAAAACTACCGAAAGAGGCAAAACTTTTCGCCGGGCAAACCTTTTTAAGAAACTTTTCCCGCGGCTCCCGCGTTCTTCAGCAATTATTTCCGATTTAGATCGAAAGATTATCGTCTCTCTCTCTCTCTCTCTCTCTCTCTCTTTCTTTTCCTACCTCAATTTAGTTAGTTAAAACGGATCTTACGTTATATCCGATCGATCTTTCAAAATAAGACACCCTTTAGACTACGACGAAGACCACCATCCCGCGATATACGAGAGGCACCTATCCTTTCTTTTTTATTTATTTTTTTTTTTATTTTATTTTTCTTCTTTTTTTTATTTTTTTCCGACTTTAGGGTAAGGAAAACTGGAACTCTCGTTCGTTTGCCAACTGGGTTAGATTAGGTCGAGTGAGGTTGGGGTAATTATAAACGTTCGGCCGCACGGGGCGTGGGTACGACACTAAAATTACTCACGAATTTTCAACTAACGAGGCACCCTTGGCGCCACGGAGAGATCTCGTTTGTCTCTCTTGGGACAGCTTTTACAAAATCACGCTCTCTTTCTTCTTTTTCTCTTCTATATCGCGCGCGCACACGTTCAATCTACGATTTCGTTCTTCGATGATGTAGATACGAAAATTTTTGCTCATAATCTCGTTCAAACGTCGATAATATCAAACTAAGACCTGATGATTTATCTTTCAAATAGTTTCGTTTTACTTTTGTCAAACATCGATTTCTCACCCTGCCCCCACCCCTCTCCATTTTCTTTATCCTCGTATGTTCGCCCTGTGCAAAAACGTCGCAACAAATCGATAACCTTATACCGTTGTTCTTTGTATTAATGTAAGATTTATTCGTTTCTAATTAAACAGATTTTTAATTGTAATTTAATTGTAAGATTTTTTATTTGTAATTCGTTGAAAAAGAAAAAGAAAAGAAAAAGAAATCGTTATCCCTTGGTTTAGATATTAGACAATATTAACAAAAACCAATTTGGAAGTTATATTCTCAAGTTTACGTACGTATATTATCGTGTTATCTATTCATTAAGTTATCGAACATCGGTACAGATATTATATATGTGTATACATATATATATATATATATATATATATATATATATATATATAGATATATATATATATTGGTAGATTCGATTAAATTTGATCTATGTCGTAAGAGGAAGTCGAGAAAGATATAAAAAACAAACAAAGAGAAAAAAAAGAGGAAAAAAAGAATACAAAAAAAGAAGAAAACACGAAAAAAAACTATAGAGAATACCAACTAAGACAGGAGTTATATCGTTTTCAGCGTTCGTCTTTCGCTCTCTTTTCGACTCAACAAGTGGGCCGATGTTTTCGGTACGGTTTGTAGATATTCGGTCACGCGAGAGAGAAAGAGAGAGAGAGAGAGAGAGAGACAGAGAGAGAGAGAGAGAGTCAGTCACCCACACTAGAGCAGCGTCGTATCATCGACGTTACATGCTCCCCATCGATGCTTCTCTCTCTCTCTCTCTCTTTCTCTTTTTCTCTGCTTTCACGCACGTCACATATACATATGTGTAAACGCATGTAGAGAAAACGACGGCGTGCTTTGCGGGCAAAAACGGTGGCCCCCTTCGCGCTAGGGGTTGCTTACTGTGAGGACCATGCACGCCAAAGGGTGGCGAGACGTAGGGGGAGAGACATAAGAGAGAAATAGAGAGAGAGAGAGAGAAAGAGAAAGAGAGAGAGAGATAGGAAGAGGTAAGAGAAGTGAGCGCACGACAGTGAATACGAATAATGGTGGGGGAAAGCAAGGCTAGTAGTGGGGATGGCAAGAGATGCGCGACGTGTAGCGGCAGCATAGCGGCGTAGAGCAAAGGGGATGTGTGGGGGAAGGGGAGGGCGGACGTACGGCTCCCCTCGCGGACGTAGCGTCAGTCTTGTCGTGTAGGTCGAAGGGAGAAGTTCTTGTTAGTTGGATTCTTGATCATACCTTGGCTTTCTTACTGCTGTTACTGCCACTACTACTATTACTACTACTACTACTACTACTACTACTACTACTACTACTACTACTACTACTACTACTACTACTACTACTACTATTATTATCACCTCTTCCACCACCACTACCACCACCTACACAATAATTTCTACTACTACTATTTCTTCTTTTTCTTATTCTTATCCTTATCCTTATCCTTATCCTTATCCTTATCCTTATTCTTGTCCTTCTTACTCCGTATTTAACACGTTCGAAGTCGATCGCGAAATCAAGCGCGATTATCTCGTTCGTCGAATTAACGAGACTTCGTGAAATCGTGCGGGGTTTTTTTTATATATATATAAAAAAGAAAGAAAAGTTCGTGACAGTTTTTTAATCGTATTTAACGATTAATGTCGTGTTATCGACGAGTAAGAGGTATCACATAAATCTCCATCAATTGAGAACGAATATTGTTCGTCAAGTGTGAAACGTCGAAGATAAAGGATAAAGGATAAAGGATAAAGAAAAGAAAAGAAAAGAAAGGAAAAAAAAGAAAAGAAAAAACTGAAATGCCAGTTCAGTTCGATTCGTCTTTCGCTTTTATACATCGTACGGAATGAACGAAAGATATATAATAAGAAGACCGAGAGGATAATAAATGTCCCGTTACGTTTATTATCGTTGATATATATATATATATATATATATATATATATATATATATATTATACACACATATATATATATATATACATATATTCAGAAGATATAACGAGGTGGACAAAGTGTTATATAAGGAATTGGAAAAAAGAAAAAAGAATCCGGTGGGGCGACGTGTATCGGCAGTGTGAAATTCTAACCTCGAAATCGAGCGACGCCATGCGGGTAATGACGCGATCCAGTATCTCCACCACATCTTTCCACCTCTTCGAGTAATATCAAATTTGTGAATTTTCTTTCTTCCTCCTATTTTCCTTACTCTCTTTCCTCTCTTTCTTTCTTTTTTTCTCTTTCATTTCTTTTCATTTTCTCTTTTTATCTATCCATCCTTTTCTATCTCATTCTCTTCCGTTTCCGGTACTCCCAACGGAAAACTCCGCGGACTTTGACGAGGGTGAGAAGACACGAACTCAAAGTTCTTTGTTGGTAGCTGCTATAGCTGCTGCCGCTGTTACTACTACTGCTGCTGGTGGTGTTACTGCTACTGCTCCTGGCTGGCTGGGTGCCTGGCTGGCTGGTTCAGTATAACGAGCGGCGCGCGAGTTTTCAACGGCGTGGTGCGTAGTGCTCGTTGCGCTCGTGTGTGTCCTACGTCGTGCGTGTGTAATACGTGCGTGTAACCGGTACAAAAGAGAGAAAGAGCGAGAGAGAGAGAGAGAGAGAAGTCGACGCCTCCTTTTGCGTCTCTCCTTCTCTCTCATTCTCATTCTCTTTCGCGTGCGTGCGTGCGTGCGTGCGTGTTTGTGCGTACGTGCGTGCGTGCGCGCAAGAGCGAGAGCGAGAGGAATCGCGAGCGCGAGCAAGCGTGCTCGCGCGTACATTCGCGACGTTTCTCTCCCCGTCTATCGTTGTCTCGGCTCTTCGAGTGACTCGTGAAAATTTTTTATCGGCTTTTGTTTCGCGTCAAGCTGCGGAACACCACACGGGTGACAATGAGGAGGGTGGACCCTCCTTCCTCCGATAGCTTGGACCTCGAGATTTGACGTCATTTTTCTTTCTCTTCTTCCTCCCACCCCTATCCCCATTTTTTTCCTTCCTCCGCTTCTTTCTATGACGTTTGACCTCTCATCCTGGGCTACTTCGATAATCGATCTCTTTTGGATTATATACTACTATCACTACTACTATCGATCATCGTTCATCGCGCGTGAAATAAAAATCCTTTGCAACCTTCTTCTACCCCTTGTTCGCCCGAAGAAGATATGCAGTCTAACACGATACTACGTGACGTTGCCAACACGGAGAAGTTAATGAGCAACAACAATAATAATCTGAACAACAATGGCTCCCCTGGCACCACCGACATAATGTTCCAGATGGAGGATGAAGGCCTCACGCAGTTGGGCAGCGTCTTTCAGTCAGCCTACCAATCCATCGTGGGTGGTGGACCACAGGTAAATCATCTTTAAACTCTACGGCATCGTAGATTTAACTTCTATCATCGTCGTCCTACGTGGGTTTGAATAGGCGGTGTCTCGGGGGAGGGTTGGGGAGATGAGCGATTTAAAACCACCTGCTGCTTTCTTCTTCATTTTTCTCATGCTAGTTTTTTTTATTTTTTTTTTATTTTTCTTTTTTTTCTTTTTTTTTTTTTTGTTTTAAGACAGTCTATACCTCTCCTGTTTTCCTTTCAATCCGCTTTATACACAATTTTTAAACGAACCGCGTTTTCGTCTGACTCCGTCCAGAAGATGGAACGAATTTGTTATTCGTCGTGCTTCATTTACAGGAAGAAATTGTTAGTAAACTTCATACAGATCTTGTTCATCCTCACTCTTTTCTTTTCTTTTCTTTTCTTTCTTTCTTTTTTTTACTTACTGCTCTCTAATCTTCAGCATACTCTATGATATTACTATCTATAAATAACATATTTGTGTGTATATATATATATATATATATATATATATATATATATATATATATATATATATAATATATTTTATATATGTCGTATGTATATATAAATATAAATACATTACTTATGTTCTTTATTTATAAAATTTACACGTCAAATATGCAGTAATAAGAATAATAATTTCTTTTCCATGAAACGAAAAGTTTTAATAGGTTTCCTCTTATTGACATTACAGGATCGACTTCAATAATCATTGAGCATAATAATTATCATGAGAGAATACAAAAGCGTAAACGCATTTTATAATGTCATCCCGACGCAGTAACTTTTATCGAATAAATATTTATTTTTATTCGCACTACTTCCGGATCTCAATATGATAACTCGTGTGTCACGGTTAACACGATCCCCTTATCGAAAACTATCGCACGCTACACACACACACATATATATATATACACATATATAATATATATGTAGATATGTATGTGTGATTGTGCAACAAAACGTAAGCGTAGAGACAGTAAGCGCGAGATAACGTAAAATTTGAAACAATGGAAAATCGAATGTCCATTTGTCAATATAGAAGGACGCCCGTGAACGATTTATTGGTTTTATCTCGTTTGATTTGGAACGTTCGAAAAGTAGCGTTGTTAAAGTTTTTGTTTTGTTTTTTTTTTGTTTTTTTTTGTTTTTTTTTTTTTTTGTACAAACAGGAAGGGAACGACAACGACTATGACGACCTTCAATCACTTCGCGTATATTGTCAAATCGAGATGTTTATTCATTTCCCGTAATCTTGTCTGTAATGTTAGAAAAGTATTAGAATTAAAATGACAGATGCCTTCGATTTATTCAAACGATAATACTCGACACTTTTTCGAGATTTCGCATAGAAAATCGTCGTCGTTGTCGTATCTCTAGAGCGTGAGGAGCACGCCATCGGTTTGGTGACGTCAGGATTACGTCACAAACATGGCCGCCGTCACGTGGGCGGGAACGTAGATCCGTCGTTCGTTCTTTTTGCACTGAGGAGGCACCCTTCCACGATTATCCACAGGGTGTCGTTGTCGTTGTCGTTGTCATTGTCGTACTTTGGTAACGTATATGGAAATTTTACGTAGAACTTTTTTCAACCTTTTTTTACATCTTACGTTTTTTTTACCAAAAATATATTACACCAAAATGAAGGATAGCAGGGTGTAAAAGAGGAAACAAGTATGTCTACGATGATACGAATCTTTTTATCGGCTCGTAATAAAATTTTCGCGATATTTATTGAACGATATATCAGATTTTATCATTCGTATTATTTTAATTTCTTCCGACGTGATTATTCTCAAACGTATTATATTTTACATAGGAGCGTATTATATT
>NC_060964.1:879070-884070 GCF_910589235.1 Vespa crabro
GAAAAGCAATAAAAGAAAAAGAAATAATAATCATTCGAAATCAATAGTTCACCTATGTCTGTCTATTCGTCGTTCTTTAAAAAATTCAAACGATCATTTTCTACGAGAGTCAATTGATTCATTTGTAGTTTTATAATTTATCGTTAATGATCATTTTTATTAAAAAAACTTGTTTACTTAGAGGTAAGGGAGAGTGAAGGAGAGAGAAAGAGCAAGAAAGAGAGAAAATTAGAGTTCCAGATTGAGTCTGCATCGTATTCTATCTCTTTTTCGAGAATATAACCTTATGACATTAAATTTATTGCCCGTAAAAAGAAAACATATATTGTTACCATTCGATCAGTTTAGAGATAACAGGTGCACCGTTTTGATTTTACTTCGTTAATGTCGATTAACACGTTATTCCCAGAGGTGGTTTTCGTAATATTACTGTTATATAATGGTAGGGTTGATATGGACGACAAGTGTGCTATCTGAATCGATATTACAACGGTCAATTAATTAATTTATTATTTTATTATAATATATATATATATATATATTTATTTATTTATTTATTTATTTGTTTATTCATAAATACAATAATTCAAAAGTGTATTTACAGATTGAATTATTTTAGAAAATCATTTAAAATAGTTCAATAATTTCATTGTGGAAAACTTGATCGTCAAAAGAACAACAACAATAGCAACAAAACAAAAAAAAATTCGTTTTGCATTGATTATCAATGATATTCATAAATAAGATTGAAAAATCAGAAAGGCCATCGGTATTTCTACAATCGGCTCGTTCCGGTTGATCATCATTGGTGAGTTCTCGTCCGATAATCTATGGTTAGGATTAGCATTAGTAGTAGCAAGGCGCGTATGTATAACCCATATGATCGCGTACATAGTTATAGCTTGCACGTCTCTATGCATATACGTAAACATACATACATATACATACACGAATCCGCTATGCGATAGAGTGATGGGAGAGGTGGAATATAGGGCGGGTGTGGAAGGGAAGGGAGAGTACGTTTGGAACGCGAAACTCGCGCGAACTCTGTTTTACATACATGTAATTAGATACATATACATATAACTAAGTGACACATACATGTACATGTATACAAATACATTTACACATATAGATGCGCGAGCGGAAGCGCACGATCTAGTTCTGACAATGCATTCAGATCTGCGCTAATAGTAGGGATTCCAGGATTCGAAGCGTACGTACACATACGCATACATACATATATATATATAATATACATACATACATGCATCCACAAGTTGTACATAGTTATACATATGTGAGACAGATAGATATGTATGTGTAGAATACTTATATATGTGTGTGTGTATATAAATCTATATGTATATATGTATCTATACGTATATACATATATATGTATATATATGTATATATATGTATATATATGTATATATCTGTGTATATATGTATATATATATGCGCGCGTGTGTGTGTGTGTGTGTGTACACACGCTAGACCATTGTATACCGTTTCTATTTGCATGGATGTGTATCTCAGGACGTGTGCGCTCGCGTGCAAACACACACACACACAAACATAGAAATTCATATAGAAAACCGTACACGTGTGTTTTGAGAGAAAGAGAGAGAGAGAGAGAGAGAGAGAGAGAGAGAGAGAGAGAGAGAGAGAGAGAGAGAGAGAGAGAGAGAGAGAGAGAGAGAGAGAGAGAGAGAGAGAGAGAGAGAGAGAGAGAGAGAGAGAGAGTGTCGCGCGATATATACGTCCGATTATTAGTGTGTCACGCACGCTTGATTTGGTAGCGGGCTTATAACGCCAGCTATTGCGCTCCGAGAGGCGCCAGCTGGATGTGTTTCGGAACACACCCTCCCTTGCAACCCTTCAACCACCCTCGATTTACTGTCTCTCTCTTTCTCTCTCACTATCTATCTCTATCTCTATCTCTATCTCTATCTCTATCTCTCTATCTCTCATTCACTCACTTACTCTCTCGTAATGTTATCTCCGTCTTCCTCTCCTGCGCGAGATCACACATGTACATATACACACAGAGGCGCGCGCTCGATCGCGCGATTCGCCCACTGTCACGTTGATGATCACGACATTGATGATAATGTATGCTATATACGTTAGGGCCGTTTCGATCTTTCCTAAATAACGAGAAGCTCTCCATATCGTTCCCGGTCACTCGCTTGTATTATAAATTACCGAGTTAGATTGATCTTCTTGTATAAAATATTATTGATCGTATTATATTAATGCGAAATATCTTGGATATGGTTGGTTTCCTGCGAGATAATAATTAATAATTAATTATTATCGGTAGGTAATTTATTTTCCTATCGATTAGATAATTTATCAACAACGGTACTATTTAATACCGTATCTTTATCATGCCTGTTTCTTCATTTATATTTTCTTTTTTTTTATTATTATTATTATATTTATTCTACGTCTACTTCTATACGCATAAACACACACATGCATCCGCGCGCGCACGTACACACGCGCACAAACACACACACACACGCGCGCGAGAAAAGTTCGATAGTGTAGAGAATATCAACGTTCAATAAGCAATAACCCATCGATAGATAGATAGAAGCAGGTCAAGAGGAGAATGATCGAAGATCATCGTGAGAGATCGAACGTCTTGATCCTCAGGATGCGTTTGGTGCGCTAATATACGCACTATGTAGATGACGATATAGATTCCACGTCTTAATGCTGTATAAGTGGGCGTCGCCCATATATTCCGAATAGTTTGATAGTCCAATATATACCCTATTGTTCCTAGAAATTTCTATGTACCCCGTCTGTCAGTACATACACGAAGAGTTTGTTGTCTACTTGGCCTATAATTACGTACCTTCGTACATAGACACGCTCGGGATCGTCTTTCTAATAACGGTTTCGCGTATTATTTCATCGCATAGAAATCGCTAATGTTGAACCTCTAAGTATTTTGATCGTTACTCATCTTGACTGCGATCAAAACGTCGCTCATAACGATCGAGTCAAAGTTTCTCTACGTAAATGGTATAATGTGTGTATGTGTGTAGGTGTGGGTGGATGGGTGTGTGTGCGTGTGTATACAATGTAACGTTAAGTAGGTATGTTACTTGGCAGAGACATGAAATTATTTACATAATCATCGGTCTTAATAAGAGTTATGCGTCGGACTTAAGTACTTAAATATTCGTTCACTTTACAAAGAAATGTAACTGATGTTTCAACTGATGTTTAAAACGTAAGTAACGTTTTGTAATTCAGAATATATTTTCCTCTGTTTATCCAATAAAATATTTCCAATGAAATAGGGAATTTTGTTAACGTTCAATCTTTAATGAATTAATCGATTAATGAAATATAATAAAATGAATAAAGTATAATAATGAAATATATAATATAATAACGAATAAACTTATAAATTAATAAATAACATCATTTCATTTTAAAATTATCTCGCTATTTTTGTTTTCTTTTTTATTTATTTCTTCATTTATTTATATATTTATTTATTTGAGAAATATTTCGTTTGTATAAAAAAAAAGGTTTCACAGTGAAACGGAACTTGTAAGCTTTACTTAACGAGCAAAAGAGAGAGGTGGTAGAGAAAAGAGGGAAGGAGTCGGTGAAAAAGAAAGAAAAAAGAAAATATGAGGGCCCTTGGACCCTCGTGCAGGGCACTCAAGACGAAAGAAAACGAAGGAAATATGGCGACTTTCGGGCCATATGGCGTTCACGGGTGCCCAAACACCGTAAACCTTCGTGAACGTCGACGTAATCTATCCTCTCCCTCCTCGCCACCCTCTTGCTATCCCTCTTTTTCCCTCAGTCTTTCTTCTTCACGAACGGGAGCCTAATCAATGACTGGCAGCTCCTGAAAAGACCGACGAATGGTCCAAAGTCACCGTAACTAAGAGGATCGATTTGAGTTCTAGAATAATTCTTCTTTCATGATTGTTACTATTTGCTTTTTATTCGTCAAAGATTTTCAATTTATCAAAGAATTTTTAAATCTAAGAATATCCGATTTATTTTTATTTTATTTGATTTTAATAAAACTTGTTTGTTCCTATATTTATACGCAGGTATGTTACATACATATATATACACACACATATATATATATATATATATATATTCAATGTTTAACAACGGTCTCGATGATATTTACGTAAGTGATATGAAATGGTAATAGGTAGCGAATGGTCTCGGGTAAAAAGGGGGTGAGTTGTGGATCGAGCCTAGATTAGCTCGGCTCGAGCCAGTTCCGATTTCCGGCAGAGATCTTAGGGCAGATCGTGCCTGCCTCAGTGCCTGCCTCTGAGTTTAACAACCATCACCACCACCATCACTATCATCACTAACACCAATACTATTGTATTTCACGCCAACTTATTCGACTTCGAAGCCGCGGTCTACTAAACTAAAACGTCTTCGTCCATCTTAGTTTTCACGGAATATTACTTAGAAATTTCGTGTTTGCGCAAAAAGTGACGACTCGATATCATACAAGGATTATTTAAAATCGAAATTATTTACGATTCTGATGCTTGATATCCTTTTTTCTTTTTTCTTTTTCTTTTTCTTTTTCTTTTTTTTTTTTTGTTAACCAATTTATGACTAATTTTAATTGAATTAAAAGAGGAAATAGATAAGGAAAGATATGGATAAGACTTAGTTCAGTATCTATCTCCCTAGAGTAACCAATGCGTATATATAAGTGTAATATATACCGGGTGACGTTTTACCCGTGTAAACTCATACTATGTGTTACTGCGCGAACAGCCGACGCTCTAGTACGAAATTATTGACTTTTACTATAAATACATCTTACAATCGGCCTTAGAGCGGTTCATGCGAGCCTTCGAAGACAACGATTGTCCATCTTGCATCGCGTAAGCCTTTACTCATGAATTATACTCTCTTTCTCTCTCATTCTCTGTCTCTCTCTTTCTCTTTTGTCCTCTATTTTTCCCTTTCTCTAGTTTTCA
>NC_060964.1:889070-899070 GCF_910589235.1 Vespa crabro
ACATATCTGTCGTCTCTCTTTCGACGTAATCACGATCAAAGTTTAAGCAAAACGCTTCATTAGAATGATTTTATAAATAATCGTGACGATAACGTAAAATACAAGCTTATAGTGTACTCTCATTATTTTCGATTATAACAATTCTCTCTCTCTCTCTCTCTTTCTCTCTCCCTCTCCCTCCTCCCTCTTTGTTTTTGTCTCTGTCTCTAACCGCTGAGATTTTAATGTATGAGATTGACATATTTATGATACATAATAAAATGATATAGATAAGGTATAGGAAAATTTGGATAAATTAATCATTGGTACAATGAAGAATTAGAAAATGTGTTATGATATAATAATAAATGATGTATTATGATTGTAAGTGAATAACAAATTTATTATTTTTTTACGAGATATGTTTGAAATGTTGAAAATGAAGAGATAACTAATAATTTTCATCGATCAAAATATCGATCGAATGACGTATGTACGTATTACTAGATATTTTCAGTTTTACAGTAGTGCATTGTTAAGCCATGTTATTTTCATATAAATTAAGTGGATACATAGTTCATAGTCATTATTTTCGTATCAATTAAGTTATTAGAGCCCTCTCTAGATATTTTCTCTACAAAGCTCGTGATCTGCCGGATGGCTAGTCCCTCCCTCTTCTCCCTCCCTTCGAAATCAGCGAATTCGCTATCAAACGATCAAACGTTTCGCGGATGGTCGAGCACAGTGGCAAGATTAATGAGAGGCTTTGATGCATGCCGGCAATTATTAATTACGTGCATTACGCGGTTCTGACTGACTAGATGCTCTCCTCGACTGGCCACCCGGCCAATACTCAATCGCGTTAACTGTTAGCCTTAATGCACCAGGAAATGAACTTGCCTTGGAGGGTTGCTAGCGTTCATCGAGCGTATAATCGCTATCGTAATTACAACTACCGATCGATTTCTGGATTATTATTATCGTCTGAATTCGCACAATCGAAAGCAAATTTTCGAGTCCTACACAATCGTAATCGGCAAAACTATAATATTATCCTACTCTATTATATATACTACTATTCTATATAATCTTTAGATAATAGAGATAGTCGATAACGTCGAATTATTAATTGACCCCGATTAATAATATTGTTGGCCCGGTGTACGCGTACGAGCATTAAATGAATTTAATTTGTTGACAATTGACAATTTCGTCGATAATTATCAACGCGTAAATAAGAGTAAGAGGAACACGTTCAGCATTACTTAAAAAAACGAAAAGAACGGTATACAGAATCGAATCGATGAATTATTTATCGTCTCCTTTTAAATGGGTCAAGGGTATACTATCTAAGTGTCGTCTTCATAACCAAAGCCATTAGTTCGAGACGACGTTAGATCCTTTATTTTTTCCTCTCGTGGCTTCTACTTTTTCTTAACCTACCCCCATCATCTTATTCTTCTACTATTTTATTATTTCATATTCAAACGAATTTCCGTCGGGAATGACACTTTTTTTGTCTTAAAAGAAATTTTCTCTCTCTCTCTCTCTTTCTCTCTCTCTCTCTCTCTCTCTCTATATATATATATATATATATATATATATATATATATATATATTTTCTTTCTCTCTCTTACGTTCGTTTAAAGTCACGTCACGAGAGCTGTCTATTATATCCTCCTTCCATCCTCCTTCCAACTGGATTTTCTTTTAACGTTTTCGGTAAAAGATTCGAAAACAAGTGTTTTTCGTCCTTAAATAAGATCCTATCCGGTTCCGCTTCAGTATTATCCTATACATATGTGTATATATATATATATATATAGCCGAACGTCTACGGAGTGTCGTTGAAGGAATGGAAGGAACGAAGCGAGAGAGCGTTTGCTAGTGGATGGCCCTAGGGGGTTGGCACTGACTACTTGACTGACAACCAATTATACGAGCCGGTTGGTAAGGCAGGTAGTAGTACCGTTTATATCGGCCCACTGGAAAGAAGGCCTCCTCCTGATCTCAAGTTAATCTCATTCGGAGGGGGTTAGAAAATGTCTTAAGAAGGATTTACTTACCGAATTGGTAGGACAACGAATGTCGTCCGTGAAAATAAAAAAGGACCGTTTACATACATACATACACACACAATGAAGATAATCATAATTAATCAACTATTTCGTAACCTTTTTTATTAGAAAAAAAAAGAAAAAGAAAAAAAAACGAACAATCGCCTTACGATTTTATGTAATTTTATTACGTAATTCAAATCGCACAACCAACGCCCTGTTGTTCTATATAACGGAAGAAAAAAAATCTTTTGGTCGGTTTGACAAGTAACAATTTTTTTCTTTTCCCTTACGTTCTCTGTTCTCTCTCTCTCTATAATTCGATTAAGAATAATCGAAACGACGACGCAAATGGTTAATATGAAAAAGCAAAAATTCGATCGTTCGTTATTGCTATTATGTTAATCCTGCCATAACGGCAACGATAGCAAGTAATAAAAAAAAAAAAAAAAAAAAAAAAAAAAAAAAAAAAAGAAGAAGTAGAAGAAGAAGAAAAAGAAAAGAAACAAAAAAGAAACAAAGGAGACGATAATTAGTAACTGCAAACATAACATTAAAGTCGTTCGTTCCGAGAATTATCGTCCGCAAGATTTTTTAAAATGGCCAAAGCTTTTATATACCGTCTCCGTTATTTTGTTGTGTTTCTCGTTATCTCTTTTCGTCGAAGAATCGTTAAAGAATCGAAAACAAATTACGAGGAAAGTATACAAGCAGCGAAGAAGAACTGTGATAACCTCTGTCTCTCTCGCTCTCTCGCTCTCTCTCTCTCTCTCTCTCTCGTTCTCTCTCTCTCTCTCTCGCTCTGCTGGTTTGAGAGATAAAGAGAACTTGTCGTTTATTTTAATGAAAGCAACTGTTAGTCTCGGGTCAGTTAGAAGCACCATATTGTCTACTTCCATATCATCGTCTTATTGGTCGATTGCCGATCGATGAGAAGATGTCGGTGACTAATGATAGTTTTCGAGAAATTAATGTTTATAATAAAGTTAATATTTCCTGGTCGAGTTCGTTAAACCATGATTTTTCTTCTCTTTTTTATTGCTTTTATTTTTTTCCTCAAACGAAAACGTTGATTATTTTTAAAGAAAATAAATAGATACGACTTACATATGTAAGTACATACATACATATTGACATATATACATACATATAAAATCAAATGAATTACGTGAGTGATACGATAAGGCATCTAGTAATTAAAATGGTATTTTTCCGTAGTTGAAACGATATTATTTTATTGTCTTGAAATACAATTAGATGAATCGTTCGACCTGTTTATATAAAAGTCGGTATTTACGTCGTCAAAGAAATGAAATTATTCAACGTTTATTAGAAATAGAAACATTTTGATATAAATCAATTGAAAATACATGTTGGCGCTTAGACAGATTTATGTTTTCTAACAGAATTAAAGCACTTAAGTACTATCATCAACGCGAATTGCTCTCTCTCTCTCTCTCTTTTTCTCTCTCTCTCTCTTTCTCTTTCTACGAGTCGAGACAATTGTTTTATACATTAATATCACTAATTTCGTTATCCAAGATTACATCGGAAGCGAATATACGTCGTTTGTAAAATGACACACAGGTAATTTGGTGTATTTGATTGGGTACCAAACTTGCTTCGGAGTGACAATCGGTATGTTACTAATTTTTTATGACGTTACTCGAGAGACGTATTAAAAGATTAAAAATTCATTTAATATGTTTTTATTATATATACATATGTATATATGTATTTCTTACTTAATTATTTTTATTTGATTTATATTTAAGTAAATGATATTATTACATTGCGCCTATATATTCATATATTTTATGGATAAAACTGCTCAAATATAATATTATCTCGTTATTTATATATAACGTAGAATATAAAAGTATATATAGTGTGTATAAAAATAAATATAAGCGAGCTTGACCCGAGGTGAAAGCGGGCAATAGCGCGAGGGTCACTAGTTAACTGCAAATAACCCGGTAATTTGCGTATCGATGCAAAGCATCGTTCTTGCTTTATGAACCACACGTGAATTCTCGAGTTACGGGTCATTCTAAACAACCTGGTATTTCAAAGCCAAGTATCGTACTTAACAAATATTTTGATTCGAGAAAGTTTAACGTCGATCGAAATCACCGATGATTCGAAAAAAAGTATAAACGATTATATGTATCTGTGTATATACATATTCTTTTCTTTCTTTTCTTTTTTTTTTCTTTTTTCTTTTCTTTCATATATACATAGACAGAGTAATGGCGATTGAAATCGATGGAAATTTTCTATCTCAAAGCTAATCACGAATGCACGTAATAAGTGCATAATAATTTCCGATCGTTCGTTGTTCGTTTTCATATATGATGATTTATCGTGCGCACCAATAGCAAACGATTTTTATCGTACGTCGAAAAACAACGTCGTTATGTCAATAGTTGGCGCCAAACTGGCACGTCTAATGTCAATTATTAAAAATTTTTTAAAAGGTAATAAAATACATGTTTGTTCCTTCTTGTGCAATCCATTGACGATGATCATTATGTCCTTATCTTTTTTTTCTTTTTTTAACCATCGCATTACCACTATCGTTTACATCAGATTCATGCCCGTCATTATCCCTGTCAACGATAAGAATCTTCTTTTATCGGTCCCTCTCACGGTAAAGAGCGCACCGATACTTGCTCGTACTCGATCGGAAGCCTCGAAACAAGTCGAGAGGTTTATTCAAGAGAGAGTATTAAACCGTATTCATGACACTACGTTTGTATTCATCTAGATCTGCGTATGCATGTTATGGAAAATATCGTCAACGGTATTGTATTTAATACCTAATGTACGACTAAACAAATAATTATGACTAACAAAATGGAATATACTTGACTCGAAAAAAAGGAAAAAAAAAAGAAAATAGAATAAAACAAAAATAAACACTCGACGAAATAGCCTTCCTAGTTTTCCATGTTTTAACTATCATCGTCAGGCTTTACACCTGATGGTCAATTTGTATCTTCTTGATTTGAAAAAAGTATAAAAGAAAAAAAAAGCCAAGAAAAAAGAACCGCTGCACAAAATCAAAACCCAAAGGAAAAAAGAATAAAAAATTAGAAAAAAAAAAGAGAAAGAAAAGGACCTCAAAACGAAACGTTTTGAATTTGATCGTACTCGCGTTCGAAAGGCAACAAGAAACGATCGTCGCTCTGCTATGGTGTACGAGCTTCCCCCCCCCCCCTCTCACCCAACACCCCCTCATCCCCGTTCCTTTTTCGCAATAAAGCGGTACATCGAAGTTTTTATCGATGGCGGTGAATTTATTTGAAAACAAAATCACTTTTATCGCGACTCGCGGAACGCTCTGTATGGGTCGTCGAGTGGAAAGCTCTGCTGTCTCGTATTAAATTCTCTCTTTCCCAGTGCATCCCTCCTATTTCAACCTTCCCGACCGACCGACCAACCGACCGACCAGCCTCCCCTTTCCCTTCTTCCCATCCTCCAGTACACTCCAGCCATCCACCTAACCATTCACCATCGTACGCGTCTATTTCCTCCGGTCGTCGCATTGCAACGACCGCAACCAACCCTCCAGTCCAGTCAACGTGCGCCGCGATTTACATATTTCGGCGTGCGTTTGACCGATAATAATGTTTCTACCCCCGTTTTCGACGAATGGCTCCATTACCAGGACCGAAGCATCGTGAAGTTGACTTTCCGTTATTATGTGCTTTGAAAAATCAACGATCGTCGAGCCAAGCGACGAGCGAGCGAGAGAGCGAGAGAGAGAGAGAAAGAGAGAGAGAACAAGAGACGAGCAAGCGAGAGAACGAACGAACGCCATATCTGACACACGCATGTTACTATTCGCATGCGTTGCACATACATTCACAACGTATAGGCACATACATACATATATATGTATAAGAACGAGCTTTTGATCCATGTAATGCATGCACGTACGCACGCACGTACGCACGTACGCACGTACGCACGTATGCACGTATGCACGTATGTACGTATGTACGTATGTAGGTACGTATGCACGACAAAAGGGAAAACGATTGTAACTTTTCATAGAAACGACGGACTCCCAGGGTGAACCCATTGATCATCACCATTGGATATACGAATACCGACTCACCCACGCATATATATATATATATATATATATATATATATATATATATATATATATGGTTGAAAGGGGTGCGCTCGGAATATAGGGGAGTTTTCGAAAACGAACGATTTCGTCCGATGACACCGACCGAAACGAACTCACCCTTCTGTACTGTATGTTCCGTCCCCTGCCCTTCCACTTTAGCCCTTCTCTCCTACCCCCACCCCACCTCACCGTTTCTTTTTCTCTCTCTTTCTCTTTCTATTTCACATTTTTTTCTCCTTCTCTTTCTTTTGATTTTTGTCCTTTATTTCTACGTACCCTTTGTATGTGCGCTTTATCGCCAATATTCACGAACGAGCGAGGATTATGGCCAAGTTATTTTTTTTCTCTTCCTTTTTTTTCTGTTTATTTCTATTCTTTTTTTTCCTCCTTATTTTTCGGCATTAACAATGAGTAATATCGAAGAAGCCGTTTTATAAATAAATTATTATAATCGCTTGTATATTCAATTTTATGTAAATAATGATCTAACTTTTTTTATGGTCACATTCGTCGCGCGTTCATATTAACCAATTCGTTCGAATGGACGAATGGAAGAATATTTTCTTGTTCTTCTTTTTTCTCTTTTTCTTTATTTTATTTTCATTAAATTTTATTTCTTTGCTGATAAAAAGAAATAAAAAGGAAGAGAGAAAAATAATATCTCTAAGTACATATTCCGATCATTTATTAGTTCGCTTCCGCTTACTCTTGATTTATTATACCAAACGCAATCATTTCATCCGTCTCACTTTCTCATGAAAAGTTCCTTCTCCTATTCGTTTTCGTAAAGTTTCTCTAAAGCTACAGAAGCGCGATTAACTCGTTCTATCGGTTTCTTCCTTTAATAATATCGCGATGAGAGGAAAGCAAAACGAACGACCGAGTTAATGCAAGGAAATTCTTGAAAAGACGAGAAAAGCTAAAAGAGAGAGAGGGAGAGGAGAGAGGAGAGAGGGGAATGGATAGAATGAGGATGGTGAAAAAGGGAGAGATGGAGGAAAGGAGAAAGGATAGAAGAGGAGGACAGTAGCTATTGCCCAGGCACTTTGCTTAAATATTTAAGTAACAGGGTATTTCACTTCTGAAGAATGCGTTGTGTTGGGCGATGGTGGCGTGAAGATCGCGGAAAGAGAGGAAGAGAAAGGATACCTCGAAGCATCTCTTATCTATATCCGTGAGATATCTTGCGGAGGTGAAGACAAGTAGAGTCCAATCGTAGGTTTTATTGGTCCTCTTAGAACGGCACCTTAAGTACGTTTCTATGTCCCGCGGAAATTCGCAGCGACACGACCGAGAAGGAAACGTCTTTCGAAAATTCCAACCATTTCTCTCTCTCTCTCTCTCTCTCTCTCACTCTCTCACACTCTCTCTCTCTCTTCCTCTCTCTCTCTCTCTCTCTCTCTCTCTCTCTCTTTCTCTATTTGTATCTTTATCTCTATATCTTTTTCTCCTTTCTTTTCTCTTCTCTTCTCTTTTCTTCTAGTCGTTCTCTCTCTCGCATCTTTATCATCCTCTGCACCTTCCTATCTTCTTTCCTTCCTTCCTTAGTTCCTTCTTTTCGTTCATTTCGAAACAAGAAACCGCACTTCTCGGACAATTTTTTTTTCTTTTTTCTTTTTCTTTGTTATCTCTCTCTCTCTCTCTCTCTCTCTCTCTCTCTCTCTCTCTCTCTCTCTCTCTCTCTCTCTCTCTCTCGAATTCGTCTCTAGGATAACGTACGTTCCTATATTTCATATATATATATATATATATATATATATATATATATGTTGTATGTATATATGTATGTATGTATGTATGTATGTACTTTCTTCCCTATCCATCCATCATCATCCTCATCTTCCTTTTTGTCTTGCCGACTTTGAAATTCAAATCTTGACGAAGGATTTTTCTAACCCCCGATATTCTCGTTCTTTTAATTCCATTTAAATTCCTTGAGAAAAATCTTACCTTTAATATTATTTGGGGTTTACGTTTTGCTCGACTTCTGTTTTTTAAACGCTCTTAACGCAGTAGTGGATACTAGTAAACTACTCAACGAGTAGTCCTCGCATATACATCGTTTGCGTTTGCCGGTAACCCGATACGTTATTTATCCACGAGTTTATTTAAAAATCCATTTCAAAGAGCAAACCACTTGCATACGCTCTCTCGACGTTGGTACTTCGAACAGTTACTGCTGGTGAATGCCGAGAGAGCTGTCGATATTTCGAAAATGATACTCACCGCTCCGATGCAAAACCATACGTAATCGAGGGCGGGACGGGAGGGCGAAAAAAACAAGAAAAAAAATTGAAACTCGAGTAGAGTCTCTCCTGCGGCTATGCGAGAGCACTCGTCGAAAATCGCGCGTGCCCTCGTTCCTTTTCTACGACGACATTTCGAGTAGGCACTCGTCCTTTGATACCTTCGAAAATCTGTTTTCATTCTCGTATCTATAATTCCACGATTCTCAGTGTCCCATTTTATTTTATTTTATTTTATTTTATTTTATTTTATTTTATTTTATTTTATTTTATTTTATTTTATTTTATTTTATTTTATTTTATTTTATTTTATTTTATTTTATTTTATTTTATTTTATTTTATTTTATTTTATTTTATTTTATTTTATTTTATTTTATTTTACTATATTTTATTTTCTTTTGGGACAATAAATTGTCCCTACGCTACCTTTATGTCATTCTTCCCTATTATATTCCCGTGTCCTGAAATTTGCTCTTTTTAAAGCTCCAATACTTCATATTTTATGTAAAGACGATTTATCTATCTATTTTTCTTTTTCTCTTTCCCTCTCCCGAGAGAGAGAGAGGGGGTGGAGGCGGTAACAAAAATTCGAATATAAAAGAAACTTGATTCATAAAAATTTAAAAACCGAGAAAGACCAGATCGATTATTCTACTGAAGACTGTGTCTTTCTGATTCACGTTACTGTCAATGATTTCTTTTTATTAAATTTACAAATAAATAAAAAATGAGCATCCTATTTAATCATTCTCTCAAATCAATTCTTTTTCTCTTCCGAAAGATAGAGAAAGAGAAAGAGGATAATAAGAATTCGAATATGATTTTTTTTTATTAAATTGCACAGCAAATAAATAGAGAAAAAACAATAGAGAGTGAGAGAGAGAGAGAGAGAGAGAGAGAGAGAAATAGAGAGAAAGAAAGAGAAGGAAAGAAAAGGAAAGAGATACGCGAGTACAAGAACATTAAAAATGGCGGTTGAACGCGGTACAATTAATCGTCCACTCTGTATGCTAATTACATATCCAGTCGGTACCTTTGTACCATTGTCTCTTAGAAAATTAAAAGTCTTCCTGTCAGCCAGTTTACTAGCCCTCTTCTACTGCAATATAGAGTTCTTGTTACGTCAGACAGAAACGATTTTTCTCTCTCTCTCTCTCTCTCTATCTATCTACCTATCTACCTATCTTTCTATCTATCTATCTATATCTTTATCTCATTCTCTCTACCTATCTGCGTTTCTGTCTCTTTTTGTCTTTCTCAACCAAATGATATCCGATCCAGTACAATTTCCCGATGTAAATCGCAACGGGAGTTCGCATTACATGCTTGATCCGTAACGTGTCAAGGATGATACTACGTGTATTTAGATATGCGTGCACGCAACAACATACACATAGAGGATGATGTCAGGTATAGGTATATAAACGAAAAATAAAGAAAAATTGTTTACAGGTGTGTACCGTGTTTATGCAAATAACGAGACATAGTAGCGCGGTGTGCGCCTGCGGTTCAGGATATTTATACGATGATGATGCCGGGGTGTTGTTTGGTATTACACGCGAGGGTTTAGAGC
>NC_060964.1:901570-929070 GCF_910589235.1 Vespa crabro
AGTAACGGGTTCTTCTCTTTCCCTTTTTCTCATATCTCTCTCTCTCTCCCTCTCTTTCTCTCATACACACACACACACACTCACTTGCTCGCTTGTTCGCTCTTTTTTTCCTATTTCTACTCTCGTCATTTGCTCTCTTCTCGTAGGCACGTGCATACGTGGCACACATACACGAACGCGAAGATGTGTGATGTCGTTCTCGCGATGTCCTATGTATTCTCTCTCGTGTCGATGCAACACGTAAACGAATTCAGAGAATGAAAGAAAAATATAGAGAGAAAGAGAGAGAGAGAGGGAGAGAGAGAGAAGTGGGGAGAATATATACTTGGAAATGATGATAAAATATCGTCCGATGGGTCATCACATTTTTCACTTCGTTGTTTAGTCGTCAACTACATACTTAATTCAACCCTATCTATCGATAATCGCAATCGCAACGTACGATCAATTATTTTTTTTTTTTTCATTTTTTTATTCATAATTCATATTATTCCACGATAATGTGCAATGCAACCAATAGCTCCTTCGTGCATTCGTATATACGTATAATAATGTAAGTGTTATTTAAAATTCACTTTGAATATATATATATATATATATATATATATATATATATATATTATAGATTATAGATTATATATTATAATAATTATCGGATTGTATCTTGATTACTTCCCCGTAAATCATTTCAAGAAATTATAATAGGTAGTTTAACCACAAATTGAATATTTCGGAATAAATATTGATATATTTAAATATCGTTTCTTCTTCGCATATTATTCCCGTTTCATCATTGTGATATCTAAATAACGTACGTTATCTCGACTTGATATATTTACTTATTTACAAGACATTCTATTTTTATTTTCCTAAAGAAGATAATCGACACCTGTCGACTATATCAATTTTATTTAATTGTATCTCTTTAAATAAATGACTAATACAAATGTAAGCTTATTTCTCTCTCTCTCTTTCTCTCTCTCTCTCTCTCTCTCTCTATCAATCTATCTATCTATCTATCTATCTATTTATCTATCTATCTATCTATCTATCTATCTATCTATTTCTTTCTATCTTTTTTTTTTCCTATAATCAAGGCATCGTGTAATGTATAGGTACATCCAGATTGTCGTCGAAGTATTCCTTTTTTCTTTCTTTATTCTTTCTTCTTTTTTCTTTTTTGTTTTTATTTTTTTAAAAGAGACACTTTCGCTCGTTTGGCTGTTAAAAAATACTTGTACTCACGCAAGGTGCGAGAACGAAGGTGAAACGAATGCGACAGCAACAACTTTTCCATTCCGTGATTCGTGTATGTGTGTATGCGTGCGTTTTGTATCTCTCCCTCTTCCCCCCTCTCTCTCTTTCTCTCTTTCTCTCTCGTTCTCTTTCTCTTGAGTAGGGTCAAAAGATATAGCGGGAAGAGTAGCGAGCCGTAAGATATTTATCTCGGGCTCGCACGCGCCTCGTAAATTCGCGCGCCGCTGAACTTTTATACTTCGCCTTTAATACACTTTGCTTGCTTGCTTGGTTGCTTGCTTTACCTTTACCACTTACCTCTTACCATCGGTGAAAGAAGACGAGTCGGAAATAATACTTACGACGGTCTCAATTCAAGTCTCGAATTATTTCTTATCCGTACCGCCTTCTTTTCTTTTTTTGAGCATCTTTTCTTTTGTCTAATTACAAATCAGCGTTTCCTTTCTTTCTTCTTCTTTTTCTATTCTTTTCTATTCTTTTCTTTTTTTTTTTTTGATTTCTTTAAAAAAATTAAATGGTTTTTTTTTCTTTTTTTTTTTCCTTTTTTTTTTTAAAGAAAGGGAGAAAGACGATGTTGTGCTGCGTAATTAATTCGTTCATTCGAATTTAAATGAAACCGTTTCGAGGGGAAAAAGGAAAGAAAGAGAGAGAGAGAGAGGATGGGAGAGAGGGGGCAGGGTGGGAGGGAGGGAGAAAAGAAAGAAGAAAAAATTAAGAATGAATAATACAATTCGCGACTTAATAATGCGATCACCAATCGTAGATAGTTAAAATCAACTAGAAATCTAAAACGTTTGTCAAATAGTTGCGCACCAGGGCATTTGTCGATTTAATCGGGTTTAATTAGTGACCAGATCGATCAGCATTATCGAATAAAAAAATTATGCAATTCAGTACGGTTTAGCCGTTCACCAGATTTCTATGATCTGAAAGATAGATAAAAACTACTACTTGCAGTACCTCCTTCTTCTCCTTTTCCATCTCCTCCTCCTTCTCCTCTTTCCTCTTTGCTATCCTTTTCCCTTTCCTAAGTCTCAAACGAGCGAGCAAAAGCACGCGTCGTACACACGGCCGAAAGGACAGAGAAATAGCCATTAATTACGTGACTTTGGAGCTGCTCTCCTAATTAGCACAAGAAGAAAAAAAAAAGAAAACTGTGCGGTCTCTCTTTTTCTCTCTCTCTCTTTCTCTCTATCTTTCTCCTTCCGCTATTACTACTACTCTACTACTACTATTGCCACTACTACTACCACCACTACTACTACTACCACTACTAGTACTCTACTACTACTACTGCTAGAGTACTACTACTACTACTACTAGTACTCTACTACTACTACGACTACACCTTACCTCAAGGATACCTAACATTTTCCGAAAGCTTCGTTTCTCTCACTAAAACTCCACCCTAACACACCCCCTTCATTCCTCCACCCCACACCCACTCCGTCCATCTGACTTGAACGTTTACGCTAATTTATGAATGGTCGAACGGTGGGCTAACGAGCTTTGAAAAAGTCCTGCCTGACCGTAAATAAATGAATTGCTAACGTGTAGTCGCACGATATTTCGGGGTCATTCAACGGAGCATATTTTTACTTATATTTTTTTATAAATTCGTGAACTTATTCGTGAAAAGAAGAAAGAAGAAAAAAGAAAAAAAAAACTTACACGTTCGTTCTTTTTTTTGTTATTATTTTTTCTTTTTTTTCTGTTTTTTTCTTTTTTTTTCTTTTTTTCTTTTTTTTCTTTTTTCTTTTTTTTTTTTTTTTAAGTCAATATTTACATTTTGTTAATATATGCTCGCACGTAATATGCTCGTACGTTTTATTTAACGCATCGATAAGTAATCAAATATCGAATTGAAATATGCGATATCGTTTTCTGTACGATTTCGAAATTTTATTAAACGTATTAACGCTTGTTACTACATTCATTTGGAATTATTTATGTAAAAAAGAAAAACAGAAAAAAAAATAAATAAATAAAACGATATTCAAATAACGCGACGTTTAAATTATGATTTATGAGACCCAATTCGATCTCAATTCAATTGCGAACAATGTCTATCATCTTTTACGAGTTTACATTATGTTCAAGATATGCGATGAAATTTTCTAATGGTTTCGTATTAAATTTAACGAAAACTATTTTCTTACTTTTCCCAGTTTTTCTTTTCTTTTCTTTTTTTTTCTTTTTTCTTTTTTTTTTTTTTTTTTTTTTTTTTTAATATCGAAAGAAAGTCTCGAAGAGTCGAACAGAGAAAGGAAATGGATGGATGGATAGATTGTAGGAGAAGAAAGGAGTAGTCACGAGTAGGGTAATTTCCAACAGCTTATATATATGTATATATAATCTTCGGCACGGGGTTCTCTTGATCGGCTTTTGTGCCTTTTCGATCCCCCTTCCCTCTTCCTCTCTTTCTCTCCCTCCCTCACTCCCTCTCTCTCTCTCACTCTCTCTCTCTCTCTCTCTCTCTTTCTCTTTCTCTTTCTCTTTCTCTTTCTCTTTCTCTTTTTCACTTACTCTCTCACCATGCCTCCCATCCTCCTTCCGATTCTATCCCATTCATCGTTCCTCACGGAAAGAAATACTTTTTACGTTCTTCCTTTCTACGTTTCGTCTCACTCTACCTCCTCCACCTCCGCCTTCTCTTCCTCCTCCTACATCAACCGATCCCAAATCCGCTTCGACGCGTATAATTCTATCGGCCGATCAAATAATTGAAACGCTTTAATGCTCCTGCCGGTGACTCTCTCTCTCTCTCTCTCTCTCTCTCTCTCTCTCTCTCTTTCTATCTATCTATCTATCTATCTATCTCTATCTCTCTTTCTCGCGCCTTTCATTTCCCCTTTCTAGTACGATCTTACCCTCGTCTTAAAACGTGCCAATGGTTAACTTATTCTCGATTCGAAATTACTCGCGAATTTCTCTCAGTTTTTTTTAAGCGCTTTTAAGATACAAACTAGTATAATTATAAGTTTTAGGTTAATAATATTCCATCATAAATTTCAAATAAAAAATCGAATAAAAATATTTTAATTCGTTTAAATTATATTTAATTTGAATATCTTATTTATCATTTTTCTCCTTTTCTATCCATTATAACTATATATAAGTATATATGCGCACACACACATACACACACATTAATATATATATATATATATATATATATATATATACACGGTGTCCTGTTATTACAGGATGAAGTTACGCACGTAATTATTTTTCAAATTATAAAACGTTTCAAGAAATGCTTCAAATAAAATTTATCCCGTTTCGTGGTTAGGAGCGGGGGCAAGGGACATTCTATAATGGCTGACAAATATCCACTTTAGGTAGATCTGCTTTTACTGAATTTCAAGGTGATCTTTGTTTTTTTTCTCTTTTTTCTTTTTTTTTTTCGAAACTTATATTACCTCGAAACACCGAAATGTTGTAGTCAATGAATTCCTTTCGGAATGAGTTTCGAAAAAGAAAAGAGAAAAGAAAATAAAGGTCACCTTGAAATCTTGGAAATACGTCCACCTAGAAAAAATTTGTGACCACCATAAGATCTTTTCCTCATCCTCAATTTCACTGTATCCCCTGCCGGAAACAGGATAATTTTTATTTGAAATATTTTTTGAAAAGAGTTGTTTGAAAAATAATTGCGTACGTAACTTCAAATAGGACACGGTATACACACAGAGATATATCAAAGCAACATGTGAAATATTTATATATTTTCCTTTAAATCTCTATATATCGGGTTATCCAAAAAGCAATGCGATTTTTATAGAACAAGCTTTAAAATAATGTAAAGGATAAAAAATATATTCAACTTTGATACAAAATATTTTTGTAAGTATCATTTAGAACTTGTTCTTTCCATCTTAATATTAAATTTTCAAAAATCCCATCCACAAAGATTACATTTTTATCATAAAAAAACTCAATGGTGTCCTGACCTTTGTTCCTCGAGTCTATAGTTCACGGAACGAAAAGCGCTGAAATCCACTTTGGCTTTGGCTTACGCTTATAGTACCTTGATCATAAATATTGCATATTTTATTTATTGCTGTTTTAGCAGTGTTGCCCTGGCGAAATTCCCAAAGGGGAATATAGCTTAAATGCTCTTTCGACACTTTTGTGATAACGTTTTTTTTATTTTTTTTTTTATTTTTTTTCACTGTTAAATTCACATATGAAAAATTCGTTTGACGCTTTGCTGATTCTAATAAAACAATTATGCGATATTAATTATGCTTACAAATTACGCGATAAATATGTAAGTATGTGCACACAAACACACATACACAGATATATATATATATATATATATATATATATATATATATATATAATATTGCTTCATTTATTTTGATCAATAAAAAAAATTCCGCATTATTTATGATATGACTTAATATGTATATGTTTAAATACCCACATACACATATTGGCAGAATTATATATATGTATATAGAAATATTTAACATCTGAGAATACTTACGAATTTCGAATGATTAATGAAAAAATGATTTTTAGAAAAATTGTTTCCGATACTTGTTTCGAACTACCGTAAAACGTCCTTTATAAATGTAATTTCTTTATCGAAAGAAAAAAAAGAAAAGAAAAAAAGAAAGAAAAAAAAGGTGTATAAATAAACGCAATGAAAATTTCAAGCCAACCTAACATCGTATCGATTTAATTGTCTGTCGCTAGTAGTGGAAAGAAAGTTAATTTCTCAGAAAAATCATAAAATTGTAAATCGATCGTAAGACCTTTAACGGCACATTCTCGCACGAAAGAAAATTTACTATCTTGCTAACAGTTGGGTATTTTTTTTTTTTTCTTCATTATCATTTCTTCCTCCTAAACATCTTTCTTAACCCCCCCCCCCACGTTAGTAAAATCTATTAATCGTAGTTATTCGCTACGAATTGTCATGGGTGAATAAGATTACGCGTGTAAAATATTTACACATATATGATTTCGCGTTTTACCGACAAAACAGGATAACGTTGATAGTATAATAGTGTTATGTAAGTAATATAAGAGAGAAAGGAGACGATGCGGGAGATTGAGAGGGGAAGGGTAGAATACAAGGGTTCGACGAAGTAAGAATAGGAGACAAACAACGTAAGAGAATTCTGAATCGTCTATTACCACGTTTCCCCGATGCATTTTCCCTTTATTTATTAAACATTCATCCTAATCCAGTTTCTTCCATCTAATCTGGTTGAGTAGTTTGCGTGCTAACGAATTAATCTTGTCGTTAATTAATTTCTTGCAATCGCATTGTGTTGCGTACGTTCGTTCAATAAGATTTAATCGATCGTAGTAATGGAAAGGATCGAAATACGATTCGTTGAAAGTTTAGATCGTTTATACGTGTGTAGTCTGACACTTTTACAATAGAAAATGAATAGAAGAAGAAGAATAAATATAAATATTAAATGTCATTAGTTTATGATATTTCAATTCTCTGCTGTTTGCTTTTTCTTATTATTGCATTATTATTTTACGTTTTAAAATATAATAGTATATTTATCAATAATTATTAATGATTAGGAATTAATCTCTACTACATAGAACAATATATTATGTACGTACGTACGTATGTATGTATGTATGTATGTATGTATGTATGTATGTATGTATGTATGTATGTATGTATGTATGTATGTATGTATGTATGTATGTATGTATGTATGTATGTATGTATGTATGTATGTATGTATGTATGTATGTATGTATGTATGTATGTATGTATGTATGTATGTATGTATGTATGTATGTATGTATGTATGTATGTATGTATGTATGTATGTATGTATGTATGTATGTATGTATGTATGTATGTATGTATGTATGTATGTATGTATGTATGTATGTATGTATGTATGTATGTATGTATGTATGTATGTATGTATGTATGTATGTATGTATGTATGTATGTATGTATGTATGTATGTATGTATGTATGTATGTATGTATGTATGTATGTATGTATGTATGTATGTATGTATGTATGTATGTATGTATGTATGTATGTATGTATGTATGTATGTATGTATGTATGTATGTATGTATGTATGTATGTATGTATGTATGCATGTATGTATGTATGTATGTATGTATGCATGTATGTATGCATGTATGTATGCATGTATGTATGCATGTATGTATGTATGTATGTATGTATGTATGTATGTATGTATGTATGTATGTATGTATGCATGTATGTATGTATGCATGTATGTATGTATGTATGTATGTATGTATTCATAATAGAGAATTAATGAAATATCAGATCTACTTCCTTGTATAATTAATATATTAGTAAACCACTGTCTAGTTTAACTACTACTACTACAACTACTCCCAATATTACATAGACATATAGTACATAGTGCTATGATAGTATTAGAACGAATTAGATACGAAGGAAAAGGCTATTTTCGCGCGTCTCAACCGTACGACATCCTCCTATGAGAGTACGAGGTAGGATAGTAATGAGGAACAAAGAGAAGGAGGGTTGAAACCAAGCAAGCTCTCTCTGGTGAACGAAAGGGAGCATACGATAGGGTACGAGGGGGTGAGTCAGAACGTACCGTTGCGTCGGGTAGTTGAAGCATTATAGCACTGCTACAAATCATAGGGCAGACCTCCGCCTTCTGCGTTCGCGCTACCTCTACCTACTACGTTCCTATAAATGTACGTCTACGTTTCAGGGTATATATATATGTATATATATGTATATATATGTATATATATGTATGTATGTGTGTGAGAATGTGTTTGTGACTACGACTAGGGTAGCCTGACAGTAGGACGTTACATGCTCCGTGTACTGTATATTCCGTTGGTACAACTAGGGGAGGCTCACCCCCGAAAAGCGTCGACGAAGGGGCCGACGACGAAAACCTTCAGGATTGGAGGATATGTCGTTACTAACTCTCTCTCTCTCTCTCTCTCTCTCTCTCTCTCTCTCTCTCTCTCTCTCTCTCTCTCTCTCTCTCTCTCTCTCTCTCTCTCTCTTTGTCCCTCTCTCTTTCTGATTGCTTCCCTTCTCGTTTTGGTAACACTACTGCCTTTCTACGAAGACATTTTCTCTTTCTCTCTCTTTCTCTCTCTTTCTCTCTCTCTCTCTCTCTCTCTCTCTCTCTCTCTCTCTCTCTTTTCTATCTTTCTCTTTTTTTCTCTCTTTCCCTTTTTCTTTTTTGCCCTCCTTTTATGTTCGTTAACAAGATTTACGGCATCTCGCTCGGGAAATTTTATTAGGCGTCTTTTTTTAAACCTTTATACATACATATATATATAGATAGATAGATAGATACATATGACTTTTTACATCGATGTCACGAGCGAAGCAACTTTCTCTCTTTCATTATTCGTATTCAATTATTATTCGAATTTTCGATAAAAAAAAAAAGAAATACTATATGTTAACATATGATATCTCTGTGTATGCGCGCGCGCGTGTACATAGTTTTATGTCCAAAACAGGAGTATCGAAAAACGCGTGTATAACTCTGCAAATAACCAAAACGAAATAATATTTCCTGTACACGTAATGTTTATTTTATATATATATATATATATATATATATATATCAATTGCACGTATTCGGTCCACCGCGAACGCTCGCGGTCATTGATCGATGCGACCAGAAATAGATAGAATTAAAATGATTTTAATCTCTTCTCGTTCGTTCGATGCTTGTAGTTGACGGAGCAATCGTGAAAGAAATCCTTGTTGATGTCGGCATGGAAATTGCTGAAATTTCGAGCATTGCCTACTCCTATTACATTCGCGTTCCTCCTCGCCACCCCCTCTTTTTGCCCGTGCGCGACATTTGCAGTCGCTCGATTCATCTGTTTATATATACATACGTATGAAATCGCAGTACTGATATACACATACATGCATGCATACGAAGAGAGTGAGTGAGTGAGTGAGTAAATGAGAGAGAGACAGAGAGAGAGAGAGAGAGAGAGAGAGATGCACGCGGTTATATATAATGTATATATGTGTATGTGTTTGTGTGTACTTGTGTGTGGGTGCGCTTGAATCGTCGAGATTTGACGTGATACCGGCGCAACGTGCATCTCGTAGAAATTTATGACTTTGTCGGCCATTATCTCGGTAACGAGCCACGGTTATCCATCCACGGTATTCCACGATTTCTAGTCTTTCGTCGATTCTCTTATACTCACTTATAATTTTTCCCCCATCCTCTTTGCTTTTCGTCGTATCGTCATGTTGTTGGAAATGTTTTGTGAAATCCTTTCGACTATATAAACACCCTTGAAAGGTATTTCTATTTAAGTAGAATAAAAATTGATTATGTAACGACGAATAGTTGATTATATAACGACGAAAGAGAAATCCATATGATATATATTGTAGGAATTATATATATATATATATATATATATATATATATATATATATATAATTCTTGTAGGAATTCGTTGTAAGTTCGAAAGCTTCTCGAGGTCACGCTGACGATTTCGAGGATTCTCCATCGGTGGGACGAACGTGGCCGCCTGAGCTTTTCGTTTATTGGTATACCAGCCATACGAAGTCGTAAAACTTCCGTAGATCAACAAGAAGACGAATTTATGGCAGTTACTGCTGTGCGAAGGGAGCCTCACAAAAGAGAGAGGGTAGGAGAGCGAGAGGGAGGGAGAACGAGAGAGAGAGAGAGAGTGAGAGAGAGAGAAAGAGAGAGTGGGCGTCTTGGCAAGGGTCAAGACGAAGATGAAGAATACGTATGTACGTTCGTGTGAGATATAATTCGTTGGAAACTCGAAATGGTAAGAGAAAGACGACTAATGGGATCCTACTATCTATCTTGTATCTCAAAAAACATCGATAATGTTTAAAAAGCAATTAAATATCAAAAGTAATGGTAAAATTAGATCTAAGAACGAACGTATCGAAAGTATGAATTATAAAAAAAAATGGGGGGAACGAAAAGAAGACAAAATTACAATTTGTTCTACTATATTTAATCGTTTATAAATGATAGACATATATATGCGGACTATGTGAAACTTTCAGTATGGTTTTATCAATGTATATATTAAACCTTTCGATGAAACCAATCGACGTGATCGAAACATTCATTTATTACGTATGTATGTATGTGTATTGTATACGTTTTTGTTTACGATTTCGACGAAAACGAACTATTAAATATTTTCGATATGATAATGTACATAATATACATTGAATAGTTATAATCATATCTCAATAGATGATGTGCCGCGACACGTCAGAATATATAGCGAGTTGACATTTCAAATGATATATATATATATATATATATATATATATATATATATATATTCTTCAGTTTTGGTGAAATTCACGAGCTCGTATCGTTTCCGATCGCGAAAGGATTTGACCTTTGATCCCTTCAGGGATCTTTTGAAACAAAAAATGTAAAAGAAAAATATTTTGTTTTGAAAAAAATGCCCCTAAACTGCTGCAACACTTATTTTTCACATGAAATGAAATCAGGCTCTTGTTCAGTGCTTAAAAACGCTCAATCAATCGGTCGACTAAAATCAAATTGATTACATACTCGGATTTTTTCTCTATACGCCATTTATAGAATCATACCGTTACCATTTATAGAATAATAATATTTTTACTACTCGTATGCTTTGAAATAACAAAATAACGATAAATTTAATGAGACAATATATTTTTACTGTTTTTAATATGAAAAAAAAAAGATAAAGCAGTAAAGAAGATAATGAAATCGCGCCGCTTTTGACATTTCTCGATCGGATTTTTGCGAAGATTCGTGGCATTGAAAAGATTAAAATTTATTTAGATATCTCCTTGCGACGAGTTTTTTTTTCTTTTTATTTTTTATTCGTGAATCTAATTTTAAGGTACTTTCGTCTCGAGCCAATTTCCATGCAACACGATTTAATCATTACTCCGTGAAACAGAATAGATTTGTATATTGATTATCAAAAATAAAAAAGAAAAAAGATCCTAATTGATCTTGGTTCTTTGTATTTTTTGTTAGTATATATTACCATTGATCGTCCTTCCTATTTTTATTTATGAATTTCTGTTTCTGTTTCTGTTTTCGTACATTCGAAAAATAATTCATCAATTTGATCGTCTTTATTGAAATTTTTTTGGTTCGAAGTATTTACGTAAAAGTAAATTCTCGCTAAATGTAAAACGAAACATGTATCATTCGCATGTTGCATTACACGAATAAAAGAAAGGAAAAGGGCGGAGGGGGTGATCGTAGGGGATGAGGTGGGAAGAGGGGGAGAGAGAAATAAGAGGGCGTGGAATTCTTTTTAATTCACCTTCCGTAACCGCAAATATGTTTCCCTTTATAATTATATCAATCAACGTAGTAAACTGTCAATTATATGGAATTGGAAGTGCAAGAAGGTATCTATTTTACCGACTGACCGATCGGGCAAAAGAGGGAGTTATTAAATTTTTAATGCGTCCAAGTTGGTACTGCCTTTTTCTTACCCTCTTATTACCTTTTCCTCTTCTATCGTTCGTACTTGCCTACTTCACCTCCAATAATACAGAGCTTTTCTTTATTTCCTCCCCACTCTCCCCCTCTTTCTATCAATCTGTCTCTCTGTCTTTCTTTATCTCGTTTTCTTTCTTTCTCACTACTCGAGCAATGATTCCATCCCTCGAAGAAAAGCGTCGGAGGGTCGTTCGTTGAACGAGAGAAGAAACAAGAAGGGTGAGTGAACAAAGAGGGGAGCGTGAACAAACGAGAGAGAGAGAGAGAGAGAGAGAGAGAGAAAGAGAGAAAGAGAGAGAAAAGGGTCGTCCCGGCTGTGTGTTGTTGTCTGTCGCAATAAATTTATGAATTGTTCCCAATTATACGGAAGCTCGTGGCCAATTCAGTTAACGCCCATCTTCCCTAACGGAAATTCGATCGACCTTCTCCTTAAAACGCAATTGTCATTTTGAACACGCATCATGTGATTTCTTTTTCTTTTCTTTTTCTTATCATTTTCATTCACTCTCTCTCTCTCTCTCTCTCTCTCTCTCTCTCTCTCTCTCTCTCCCTCTCTCTCTCTTTCTTTCTTTCTTTTGTTCCTTTGCTTTTTTTCCTGGATTTTTTTCTTTCCCTTTCTTTTTAGTCGTGAGAATCAATTTACTTCTTAAATTAAGCCTAACGATTACGAAATGATGATTTATGGGCCAGATATAAACTCATTTGTCGATTAACACAATTAATTTTCACATTTGATATCTGACCGTGAGTGTCAATTACGGAATGTCATCGAAACGTGATGTCAATTTATTCCTTCACTTTTTCTTCCATTTACTTTCTAATATTAACAATGATTCCATTAAATATTTAAAATAAATAAATAAATAAATAAAATAATAACAAAGAAAAAAACAAAAAATTATCGTGCTACATCATTTAATCATAGTTCCCGACGTAAAGAGAGTTAACCGATCGTGAAAATTAATCCATCTCTCTCTTTCTCTCTCTCTCTCTCTCTCTCTCTCTCTCTCTCTCTCTCTTTTGTATGATCGTTAATTAAAAATGGAATCACCATAACTAGATATTTTCTAAAACGAATAACTCCGCTTAAGAATATAGATTAACACGGATTAGATCCTAATACTATTTTTAGCTCATTCTTGAACTAAAACAAAAGATGTAAAATTATCATTATTGAAATGATTAAATACGATATATATATATTCATACAATTTCATCGTATCTTATTTTTTTCACTATTAATTTGGTTATTTTTTTTTTTGTTTAATGATCCAAACGTTCCAATCCACTGATTTATCATATTCTATCAAATCGAAAACCGAATATATCATATATAATATTCAACGTTCGAACGGAGTTAACGCGTCGTACCGATCATTTCGTGTTAAAATTTACAAACAAAATGTAATGCGTAACTTTAGGAAAAGGACATTCATATCTAAGTATCATGTGCACAAAGATACGTAAGTACTTACGTTAGAATTGGGATTGCGTGACTCATTTAACCAAAGGGAGAAAGAAAAAGAGACAGAGGGGCGGCGGAATGAGGAGAAGAGGAAGAGAAAGAGGGTGAGAAAGATAGTCGAGGTACGATGATCGCGCGTTCTCGTTAAAATACTTGACGCCTTGGGTGTCGAGTGACCAGTTATCAAAGATTGTTTGCATCTTCTGTAATCTTTAACGAGGAAGCTGGAAAATACCTTAGCGTTAAAACGATAGTTCCGTATAGGTAAGTCAATGATACTCTTCATCGGTTTAAGAGTAAGCAACATCAAACGGAACTACATTACATACAACGGAGTGGAATGAGATAGGAACGAATCAGCTGATCTGTTCTTTTCTTTAAGGAAGACTTTAAATTATCCATTCGAACGTTTAAAGGATGTATTAAATACGCGATCTAGTAGTAGAATATGATAGATCCATGGATAGGAAGGTTTTGATCACAAAGAGAAAAATCAGTGGTGAAAGATATAAGGTACAGAATAATGGTGAAATCGTTTTAAATTATATATCGTATTTGATCACTTTGATCTGATAATTTTACATCTCGTTTCGATGTTCATGTAATGTTTTAACGTTTTCGTATATCTTTATTTATTAATATTATAATTCTTTTTTTCTTTCTTTTCTTTTTTTTTGTTTGTACTATTATATAATTATATAATAATAGTAACAATTATAATATATAAAATACAATTGTATAATATTGTACAATTTACATTGTACGTGTGTATTGTATAATGTGAGGTAGTTCTGATATATTATTTATACCTATTAATATAATTATACTGTAATATTAATTATATATATATATATATATATTTATGTATATAATTTAGGTCTATTTAAAAAAAGAAAAGAAAGAAAAATTAAAAACTTCGAATATAAAACAACAAATTAAATTCATGCCGATAAAATGAAATAAAATATACGGAGTATCAGATATTGAAGAGCGTTCGTTACTTTAATATTATACTTTATTATATAATGATTAAACAAATTGTTCAAATATAAAAAAAAATTTATTGATCGTCGGGCGAACTTCCATGCAAGATCAAAATGACCAAAAACAGAAAAAAAAATATGAAGATTACTACAAAGTATTAGAAATTTTCAGACGAATATTACGATCAACTAAACGTATCAACTAAAGTAATCAACTAAAAAGGCACTAAGTGTAAAGGGAGGATGCAAAAAGAAAAAAAAAACAGAGATGTAATCGTCAGCCGATGACGTCAGTCTTCTTAGGAGACTCCTCGTATACATATTCGTTGATGAAGATTCGCGGAAAAATTCCGCTTCGCGTGCACTTCGCACTTTACGAAGGAAGAGAACGACAAGACTTTTCTCTCTTTTTTTTTTTCTTTTTTTTCTTTTCTTTCGTTTTTCTTTCGTAGTTCTAAAAAAGAAATATCATGCATCTATCCAATCACCCACCCATTCATCTATCTATCTATCTATCTATCTATTTTACTTTCTTTCTTTTTTCCTTGCAAGTTCGATTGACGCAAAAAAATAATTGGATCGATAGATTCGCGAGAATCATTATCCAAGAACGGCGAATAACGATTTCGAGGGACGACGAAAGCAGCCACCAAAATGTCGTGTAACGTCAACCGGCGGTAATTTAACGGCCGCTCCATAAACAATCGTAGCCGAGGCCATAATTATTATTGTGCTGCGGCGGTGGCGGTAGCCTAGTGAAAGACAGAGATATATAGATAGATAGATAGATAGATAGATAGATAGATAGATAGATAGATAGATAGATAGATAGATAGAGATATAGAGAGGGAGAGGGGTAGAGAGAGAGAGAGAGAGAGAGAGAGAGAGAGAGAGAGAGAGACTATATGTATATGTATGTATGTGTTTATGTGAGCGTTTGTGTGTGTGTGCGCGCGTGCGTGCGTGTTTACGTGTATGTGTGTGTGTGCGTTTGTGTGCGTTTGTGTGCGTTCGGTACGGCAGTTAAATCGCCATCGTTAAATGTCCAGCTTTACGAGTGTAGTTGGATCGACGGTTCTGTCCGTTATCGCGGCAGCTATTCCATCCCTTCCATGTCCTCCACCCCTTTTACGGGTCTTGCTTTGGTATCACTACCACTACCACCACCAACACCATCACTATCATCACTACTTCCTTCTCTTTCTTAGATTTATCTGATACGTCAGATAGTTTCGGATTTTTTCTGAATTATTTAAAGATAAACCATTGAAAAACAATGTTTTTGTAATATTATCACACTACGGTGATATCGATGAAAGGTATAAATATAATTAATGTTATATTATTTATAATATTTTTATACGTAATAGGATTAATCGGTAAAGCCTTTCAGTATAACTCAATTAACCTGCCGCTTAAATAAATTCATTTGCAATCCGGCACGTCGGTTTTATTAAAATCGTGTATCATAAGTTTATATTATATGGAGGTCTCTTTTTCCTCCACCTTCTATTTCTCCTTGCTAATAGAGCGTCGATAATATCTAATTGAAATTTATTCTCTTTTTGTTTTTTAGGTAAGTACGAGGGGGATGAAGAGAAAAAGAGATTGGATGGAAGTATTTATCTTATGTATATACGTACATACATATATATGTATGTACATAAATACCGTACATAGACGTGATATACCAAACAGGAGAGAACGAAACCGGATTTTAACGGCAGGGGACTTTAAATTCGTTCTCTTCTTTAAACGTGAGCGTGTAACACGTGGGTAGTCGTTGTAATAATCATAAGCAGCGGCAACAGCAGGTAGGCACGCTTAATTCATTCAACTTTCTAAACACACCACTCCTACCTATCTATCTACCTCCTAGCTAGCTAGCTGGTTGGTTCGTTGTTTGATTGTTTGGTTAGTTGGTTGTTGGTTGGTTGGTTGTTGGTTAGGTGCCTGGCTGACTGACTGACTGACTGACTGACTGACTGACTGACTGACTGACTGACTAACTGACTGACTGACTAACTGACTGACTGACTAACTGACTGACTGACTAACTGACTGACTGACTGACTAACTGACCGACCGACTAACTGACCGACCGACCGACCGACCGACCGACCGACCGACCGACCGACCGACCGACCGACCGACTGACTGACTGACTGACTGACTGACTGACTGACTGACTGACTGACTGACTGACTGACTGACTGACTGACTTAGGTTAAAACCATAAAAATATTTTCCTTTAGAGAATCGTGACGCGCCATACGAATATTTGTCGTTTCTACTTTTGCTGTTATTTATTTAACCAAGCTCGGGTGATATACGGATATATCTCTCTCTTTTTCTCTTTCTCGCGCGCGCGCGAACTGATATTCATTTATCTTTAAGCGCAAAAGAACCCGTAGGCGCGCGACTACTAATTTTCTCTTTTTCTCTTTTTATGAGATAGCTTGTTCTTGAGTTCGTTGTGAAAGAAACATATTTTGCATTCAGATGCACTAGTATGCGTGTAGCGCGTATATACATATATATACGTATATATATATATATATATATATATATATATATATATATATGTAATATAAATGCATATGTATATACATATTTGTATATATATATATATATATGTATATATCAACCGACGATTTATAATCATTACCATCGACTTCAATTAAAGCTGACATTAGCGATAGTAATTGTCATCTTTTAAATGCCAATTGATATCTTCTAAAACATAAATATGATGTTAGTAATTTAAAAGTGTCTTCATAATCAACTAATGATTTCATATGGAAGTATATTCCTTTTTTTTATTTTATGAACACTTTTATTATAGAGTTTTGTATATGTTAACAGTAAAAAGAAAGAAGAAGAAAAGAAATTCCTTTGATTCGATTGTCGATGCTATGAAAGAATTCAACGATCTTGTCGATCGTTTAATTTTTTTTTTTATCTTTTCATTTTTTTTCTTCTTTTCCTGTCGTCGTATTTAATATTCTCGTGTGTAAAGCGTAGTAGTTAGTTCTATAATTTCGTTTTTTTTTCTTTTTTTTTTTTACTTTTTATAACGGTAGATAAGCAGATTAGACGAAAATGATCATCGCGTGGCACTTCTCGGAAAAACATGTACGCCGCACGACATTTCTATTGACGTTAGTGACTACTCATGGGATCGTAAGTACATACTTCTCGTCCCGAAGACACGTGCGCGAGGCGCACGTTGCCAAAGGCGACAGACAGTCTCGCCAATTTCATTCTCGGCCACGAGTACTTATACTTACGTTCCTTTACCCTACTTTACAATTAGAGAACATTCTAATTTTCTGATCACGTTCTAATTCTCCACAAAATAATCTGCTATTAGTTTCTTTTACAATATGTAAATACTTCTCTTTTTTTATCACTGTGTGTGTCTGTGTATTTTATAGATTTATTTAACGTTACATTTTATTCTATAAAAAGGAAAAATAGAACAAAGAATACAAAAAACGAAATGAAAAAATAAAATTTAATAAATATAATCAGATACATATCATATTTTTTATTCTACAATACAATATATATATATATATATATATATATATATATATATATATATATATATATATATATATGAAAGATAAAAAATTATAGAGCCCAATATAATATCGATAATGTTCATTTCGTCACATCAAAGTGTTAATTAAAATATATATATATATATATATATATATATATATATTTAATATACACATACATATATAATATATACATAGATAGACGGATAATACACACATACATAGATGGATAACCGTCAATGATCGTGCTCATTCAATCTCATAACTTTAAATTTTCATCGATTTATTCCTGTATTTGATAAAAGAGACAAGATATATGCACAATCGAGTTATAACATCCAATCGTAAAGGTAACAGAAAAAAGGTTTATCTACTGAATACATACATATATACATATATATATATACATACATATATACATATATACATACATATATATATACATATATACATACATACATACATACAAACAATACAATACAACATACATACTTATACACATATATATGTATGTTTATTGAAGCAAAGTAGAGAAGAAGATAAAAATCGCGATCTCTTCCAATACGTATAATCGCGATATAGAAGGTACAAAAGAGTCAAAAAAGCAAGATAGAGGATGTTGGTGATTGGGGATGTTGGAACAACAATATCGTTCCGTTCATTCTATCCTGTCGAACGGATCCTGCCTATCCTTCTCCTCTTTTATTTCTCTCAAACTCTACATTCACTATAAATCTTCATTCCTATCCTTTTCATATTCTCTCTCCTCCCCTCCCTTTCTCTTTTTTTTCCTGTATCTCTCTCTCTCTCTCTCTCTCATTCTTTCTCTTTTTCTATCTATCTCTATTGCAAATAGTATTACGTTGCCGATAGCGGCAGGCAGTCTGGACAGTTTGCTCTTCGATGGCCAACGCAGTACTTCCTCCACCTCTTCTTTCCTTTCCTCCTCTTCCTATTTCCGTTTTTCTTTTTTCTCCTCCTCCTCCTCCTCTTCTCCTTTCTCTCCTCCCTCTTTCTCTCTTTCTCATATTAACTTCATACTCCACGCACACACTTCTCGGTGAGTAACGTCCGGTACGCTACGTGTATACCTGGCTCTCAGCAGCACGGTAAGAGTAGTCACCTCTCTTCCTCCTCCTCCTCCTCCTCCTTCTCCTTCTTTTCCACCTCTTCCTCCTCCTCCACCTCTTCCTCTTCCTCCTCATCCTACGTTGGTTCCTCCATCTTTGTCCCTGACTAAGGCAGTCCTTTAAAACCGGTACAGTACCGGTAGAAAGTTTATACGCGGACATGTTATATATTCTCTCTTTCTGTTTTCTTTTTTTTTCTTTCTTATTTATTTATTTATTTATTGTTTTTTTTTTGTATTGTTATTCTTCTAATTTCATTCTTTTCTCCTTTCCCCCCCCTTTTTTTGTTCATTCGTTTGTTCGTTTTTTTTTCTTTTTATTATTCTTCTCTATAAAGAAAAAAAAAAAGAAAAAAAAAATGAAAGAGAAACGATGTAATAATTACATCGAAGATAAAAGTTCTACGATTAATAAAGATTTATTTCTCAAGATAGATAAAAACGTTCTATATTTTAACCTATTAACGATTTTACTATCGTTCTCCGTCCTTCATAAGATTTTCTCTATCGATATATAAAATACCATGATTAAATCACGTGTATATCTTGATAATATAGATTAAATACATAAAACACTGAAAGTCATCGGGTATATTAGAAAGAAGTAATTTTTTTTTCTTTCTTTTTTTTTTATGATATTAAAAATTTCTTCGCACACTCATCGACGTAATATATACGTAAATACATAATACATAAATACAAGGAAATCGATTAATCGGAGTCGACTAATGCCTTCTACATTTTACAAGACGTAATCCGTAACGAGAGAAAAATTTCATAAAATTGTAATTCTTACCATCTTACGTATTACATCTTACATCTTACATCTTACATCTTACGTATTATATCTTATGTCTTACGTTTTACATTGATGGATATACGAGGACCTTAAATGTTAATGGAGAAAAAAAAAAGAAAACACAAAAGGACTCGTTATATTCTTTTGAAATATATAAAAAGCTTGTTTATTCATCATCCCTTTCTCTTTGTCTCTCTCTCTCTCTATCTCTATCTCTATCTCTATCTCTATCTCTATCGTTTTATGAAGTTGCAAACAGTGGTATGGTACGACATCGACACGAAGACGAGTGAAACGAACCGAACTGGTCGCACATGAATGGGACCATAATCATGCGACGAGTCGCATACGCTTAGACGGTCCCTGAACTCTCTTCCTCTCTTTCTCTCCCCTCTTCTTACTCTCTCTCTCTCCTACCCCGCCCCCCTATATTATACCCGTCTTCATCTCTTTCTGTGTTTGCCTCTGTCGATTTCATCGCTTGCCACACCACAGCGAATCAACGACGAGTCTGAGTTTTCTCTTCCGATGCATTTCTCACAGACCACCATTTCATTTCGATCGACGTAGTAGGACTTTAATTTTTCTTCTTTTTCTTCATTTTCTTTTTCTTTCTTTCCATCGGATATTTTTTCCCCCCTTTTTTTTCCTTTATTTAAAAAATTTTTTTTCTTATCCAACAATAATTTCTTATCGAAGTTTCCCGAGATTAACCTTTATTTCTTCGTTGCGTTCTATTCTTTTTTCTCTTTTCTCATCTCTCTCTCTCTCTCTCTCTCTCTCTCTCTCTCTCTCTCTCTCTCTCTTCTCTTTTTTCTTTATTGTCTTTTCCTCGTCTACTTCACGCTACTTCGATTTTACATTTTTCTTCGTTACGCTTGAGACTTCGATCAACGAGCACAACTCTCGAGAATGTTGTACTTTGTCCGTTAAAGCTAATTGAAGATACGAGGATAGTATCGATGTATGGATCAGAGGTAATAGAGAAACGAGGTTTCGTAAGTACACACACACACGCACACGCACGCACACACACACGCACACATATATATATATATATATATATATATATATATATATATATATATATATATATATAAAACGTGAAACCCTGCTATTACACAGGCACAGGTTTATCCAGTTCGCACGATATCGTTTCCACTTCTTTCTCTTTCTCTCTCATTTTCTTTTCTCTCTCTTTCTTTCTCTCTCTCTCTTTCTTTCTCTTTCTTTCTCTCTCATTTTCTTTTTCTTTTCTCTCTCTTTCTCTTTCTCTCTTTTTCTGCACGAACAACAACGTCCTAGTTGTTGTCATAATAAATTTTCGAAAAAGGTATCAACCTGTCGTCGATCTTATAAAGTGAATTATTATCACATTTTAGTAAAGAAATCAGTTCAATATGAGTAGACCAAGAGAAATTTTCTTTGTTACGACTTATCTCGTAAGAAGGATTCGATAGATTTTTCCTATCGATTTAAATATCATCTGGAATGACGTTTAATAAATTATATATCGGTTGGCATTGCATTAGATACATAGTTTACCTATGTATGTACCTAAGTTATAAGAAATAGATGTATCAGTTAAATTTTTTTATTATCGCAACATTTCATATAAAATCGAACAGATTTTCCTCCCTCGTCCATTTCTTCTATTAATTCTGTTACAACTTTTGAAATTAAGTCGTAAACGTTCGCGTTATTTTATTTATTCGTATAACCATCACGTTTACGACAGTAAAGAGGAATGCAATTTCTGTCGTACAATTTATATTTCCAACGAAATATAACACAATTCTTTTGAAAAGAATCAAAATTAATTGCTACGATTAACGTTGAAAAAGATAATGCCCGGGGAATGTGGAACAAACCTCGCGAAAATAATATCTCTCTTCCTTTTATTTATTTATTTTTTATTTCTTTCCTCTTTTCTTTTTTTCTCTTTATTTTATTTTTTTTCTTTTTCTTTTTTTTTTCTTTTTGCACCCACGATTTGTTAAATTTATAACGGATGGAAAAACGCGTTGTTCTCTACCGAGTTTAAATATATCGTGACATTAATGCACAACGAACTCGTATTCTAATCTTTATTCATATGTGTGTGTGTGTGCATGCGTGCATGCATGCATGCATATGTATGTGTATTTGTGTATGTCGTTCATACCTCTACCTATCTATCTCTAAAGTGGTAAAGAATTTTATCCCAGACGTAGCTTTTTTGGCCAGTACTTCTCGGAAAAAAGCGGAAACTCGTTAGTTTGGCTCCGGCGTAGCACAGTGATCCGTGGACTGTATTCGCGAATGCGATCTTTCCTACCTGTTGCATGCCGAGCAGGCCAGTTTTTCCACGGATTTACCAACGTCGAAAGGCGGTTTCCACTTTACTATAACAGCACTCCGTAGAGAGGATCTCGAACTTTTTTCACTCGCCATTTTCATACAAGAGGAAGAGACAAGCACGTTGACGAATTTAATATCCTAATTATTCTAAACACATCGTTAAGTCAATTAAAACAATCGTTATGTATTATTACATAATGATTGTTTTAATCGACTTAATTATATTAACATTATTTTATAAATGAACATAAATCTCTTTATAATTATTCAATAGATTGCAATTCCGTACAATTTAAAATGGTAATACTAACAATAACAATAATAACATTAATAATAATAATAATAATAATGATAATAATAATAATAATAATAATAATAATAATAATAATAATAATAATAATAGTAAAACATTTAAATATTTATAACTCAATGTTCACCTACATAAATATTATTGATAAATATTATTTTATATATCCTTTTCTTTTATTTTTTAATTTTGAATTCTTAAAGCGAACAGAAATGAACACACACACACACATACACATTTTTTCTTTTTCTTCTTTGTTCGAAACGAAATGCCATAGAGTTCTGTCATGTATCTCTCTCTTTCTTTCTCTCTCTCTCTCTCTCTCTCTCTCTCTCTCTTTCCTTTTCTCTCTCTCTCTTTCTCTCCCTCTTCGTTACAAAGAAATTCGTTGGAAGAGAATCAATTTCTTCTGCGGAACAAAGGAGAATGTTGGATACGACGGCGTCAGCAACGGTGGTGGTGGCGGTAACGGCGGCGGCGGCAGTGGTGGCGGTGGTGGTGATGGCGAATGGCGATGGCGGCGGCGGCATCGGCGTCGTCGTCGTCGTCGTCGTCGGAGGCGGCGGCAGTGGCACGGGCGCCTTCTAATCCGTACAAAGCGGCTCGCGCGTCGCCACCAAGTCGAAGTTTACTTTTCGTGCTCAAACATAACTCCGTGGCTTTGAAATGTGGATGGAGAGGGGGATGCGGAGGGCCTAAAACACACATAATCCACCGTTTTCCGGCGTAACTCGTAACTCTCGTCTCTCGTATTTTCCACCGTTTCCCTCCTCTTCCCTCCCATCCGTACTCTCCACCCCTTTCCTCCCCTCTCTCTTTCTCTTTCTCTCTCTTTCTTTCTTTCTTTCTTTCTTTCTTTCTTTCTTTCTTTCTTTCTTTCTTTCTTTCTTTCTTTTACACAAGCACGTATACATACTCGTCGAACTATTTCTGTATTTCTCTAGTAATTCAATGGAGGGAGAGTCTGCTCGACACTCAAGGATGCAATTTCGAGAAGTTACGAAGATCGATCGATCGAGATTCGATACATATAATTTTTTTTTTCTTTTCTTTCTTTTACTTTTTCTTTCTTTTTTTTTTTCCTTTTTTTTCTTTCTTTTTTTCTTTTTTTGGTCAGGTAGAAAGAAAATTAGAAACTTAATCTCTCCCTCCCTCTCTCTCTCTCTCTCTCTCTCTCTCTCTCTCTCTCTCGCTCTCGCTCTCGCTCTCGCTCTCACTCTCGCCGTCAATCAACGTTCCTTTTTTCTTTCGTATTTCTTGAGAAAAGTTTATTTTCAAAACGTAGATCAGTTTGTTGATTCAATTTATAAGATACAGTGATTATATAATTTCTTTCTTTTTTCTTTCTTTTTTTTCCTTTCTTTTGTAACTATAAGCAATGTAAGGAAGTTTTTATTATGAAATTCTTCATACAATATTGTATACATACATACATATATATATATATATATATATATATATATGTGTATATGTATATATATAAGTAAAATATAATTATATATAAATACATGAAATATATTTTCATAAAAAATAATATAATAATAGTATCAAATAAAAGTAAGAATGATCGAAATGATGATTAACAAAAAAAAAAAAGAAAAAAAGAAAAGAAAAGAGAGAAGATAAAAGGAAAAGAAAAGAATAGATGGGACAATTCACATTCGTTAGGAGTTTTTTCCTCCTGATTCATTAATTCTCTTTTTCGTATCGAAGATTTGTACTTATATATGAGAGCAATGATGGTGGCGAGGGTGGAGAGGGCGCGAAGAAAGGAGGAAAGAAAAGAAGAAAAAAAGAGAAAAGAAAAAAAGAACAAAAAAAAAAAGAAAAGGACCATAGAGAGACGACAACTAAGTTTACCGAGGTATTTGACCTCGGTGTGAAAAGGGAATACCGGCCGATTAAAATATCGCAAACGATCCACGATTAATGGGTTCGCTTCGAAGGAGAGGGCAGAGATAGTCGTTGTAAACAACGTTTGCCGCTCCTCCCCACCCACCCCCTTCCCCTTTTCCCCGACCCCTTTGAATCAATATACGTCTACCATTCCGTGCAAGAGTTAGCGATGCCATATAACGTTCCTCTTCTAACTCGTGGTATTACTCATTTTCTCTTCGTATTGTGGGTCAAAGAATCCGATATTTCTCTCTCTCTCTCTTTCTCTCTGTCTCTCTCTCTCTTTCTCTCTCTCTCTCTCTCTCTCTCTCTCTCTCTCTCTCTGTCTCTCCTTTTTTCTCCTGTTTCCTTTCGCCTGATAACCGGATAAGAAAGAGAGAGAAAAAGAGAGAGAGAGAGAGAGACAAGATAGCAAAGTGAAAAAATCTGAACCGACAGAACACTAATATATGGTACGTCTTTTACGATTTACGTTTTCTCGTCTATTGCACGAAGGACGAAGCGAACGATAGCGTTTTACACCTTCATTATCTTTACCCTTCGATAACATGCGATTCCCCCTAACACGCTTACATTATATTACGAATATTACATCGGAATAATTCCTCTTATATCCGAACGACCGCATTAATTCTTAAGGCTTCTCCGATAACGTAGAATTTATCGTTCTGTTATTTTATTTATTTATTTATTTATTTTTTTATTTTTGTATTAATCTTGCAGCACGTCTCAATTTTGTCGATTCACCATCATTGTTCAATCGTGATTCTATCCAGTTTTAATACAAAGCTTTTCATACGAGTATTAATCTTTCATTTGTTTCTTTTTTTACTTTTTTTATTTTTTTTTGTATTTTTTTTTCCCTATCCTTGAGAAGATAATATTTTTATTTGTTATTTTATACGAATCGTCGAAATGTTCGATCAAGTTTGAGCTCGTTCAATAGTAATTTATTTCGATTTTCGAAGTACTAAAAAAACAAATAATTCGTATTTACGAATATATAAGGACTATTAATACTTAATTATCCTTTAAATTGGGAATGTAAAATACGTTAAATACCGCATCGTTTTTATGATAAACGTTTTATGATAATTAAATATTAAAAAAAAAAAAAAATAAAAGAGAAAGAAAAGAAAAGAAAAATAGAAAAAATGCGAAAATTCTAATGAAATTCAAATGAAGATATCTCTCTTTACAATATCGTTTCGATCGTGTAAGAAAATGATTAATTCATAAAAGAAAAGTTATTAAAAAAGATAATTCGTTGAATCGCGTAAGATTCGATTCTTATATAAATCTTTAAACATTCTATTTTATGATATAAAAACTACGTACGTAAAGTATGACATATATACATACATAACTACATAGATAAATACATACATAAATACATAGATAAATACATAGATAAATACGTACGTATCTAATATAAAATATTACAAGTATATAAGAGGAACTCACAGAAAAGCGAGAAAAGAAGGCACATAGAAATACATATGTGTTTATAAATACACATACGTCTATATATATATATATATATATATATATATATATATATATATATATATATATATATATATATATATATATTAGCAAATGAAGGACAGAAAGTGTTTTCCATGGCAAGCAGCGTGCTACACTCGCGAGTAATCTCATATATATGCTCTTGCACGATACTGAGCTTAGACTGTAAGAAAGCAAGCACGCGCGCGTGTGTGTATGTGTGTGTAAAGAGCTGGAGAGAGAGAAGGAGGGTGAGAGAGGAAGAAAGAGAGAGAGAGAGAGAGAGAGAGAGAGAGAGAGAGAGAGAGAGAGAGAGAGAGAGAACATTCGCCTAGAATCGTGTATCTGGTGGGGAGTCATGCTGGACCTCAGCCTCTGTTCGTGCGGTGTGTAGTCTATGAGTCAAGTTAACAAAACCAGTCGTCTCTCTACTGGCTGCCTGAACTGGTTGCTCCTCTCGGCAGTTTGCCTTCTAATCCCCTAGTGATTGTTTCGTGTGGTTCTCTATGTAAATGTGTCTATTCTTTTCTACTACGTGTGTGTATGTATGTGTCTACGTGTGTGTCTAACCGGGTATGCATGCATATGTACGTGTGTGTTTTGTAATCGTGTGATCTCGTGTATGCTCTCGTATGTTAGTGAACGCGCGTGAGCAAAATTTCGATCGTAGATGCCTCGTTCGCCATTGGATTCTTTCGTTGAAGACTCTCTTCCGGGTTTCTTCGATCATCGTGCGAATCTCTAAGCGTTTCTAAAAGTGTCCTTAGCCAATGAGTACAATCGAACTGCGAGAATATATATATATACATATATATATATACATATATATATATATATATATATATATATATATTCGTACGTTGGTTGAATGTAGGCGTCACAATAGAAACTTTTTGTTTTGGCTTGTCCTCTTATTCGTAGGGCCCTATTATTATTGCAATAGAGTGTAATCTTCAGTGTGTCTTCTATTTCTTAGTCCTCTGAGATTGGCGAGATTTTCAACCGTGAAAGTTTCTCTCAATCATTGAACTCTATATGAATGTTAAATAATACAGTTTCGAATAAGTGACAATGTGTGAAGGTACATCTTCTTTTCTTTTTTCTGTTTCGCTTTTTTTCTTTTTTCGTTTTTTTTTTTCGTATATATATAAAGACAGACAATCAATTCATAGATTGTATCACTTTATTATTTGCATTCATAGTTTAGATAGAACATAACGAATTGGATTCTCATTTATTTTCAAATGATATTTTATTTATTGTATATATATATTGTTTATTATATATATAATTAATATAAATATTAATTGAAAACGAATTTTTTTGTCTTTTTTTTTTTTTTTTTTTTTTTTTTTTATTAAGATCGACAATTAATTCGTAAACTGTACTACGTTATTATTTATTTTTATTATTATATATATATATATATAACATTATATATTATATTATATATTATATATATAATAATAATAATAATAATAATAGACAAACATCATTTGAAAATAAATGCGATTTCAATTCGTCAAGTTCTATTTAAATAATGAATGCAAATAATAACGTGATACAGTCTATGAATCAATTGTCAATCTTGATAAAAAAGAAAAATAAAAAACACGAAAATGTATATATTTATAAAATATATTTTATTATATTATATATATAATTATTAAAAATGATGGAGAAAATTTTGTAAATGTTTTATTTTAAAGAATGTAGATGTTTAAACGATTTTTCATGA